>NC_057401.1:6482384-6621130 GCF_019320065.1 Cervus canadensis
GAGTTGTTTGTTGTGATTTCTCCATTTTCATTTCTAATTTTGTTGATTTGGTTCTTCTCCCTTTGTTTCTTTTTTTTTTTTTTAAGTATTTTTTTTATTGGAGTATAATTGCTTTACAATGTTAAGTTCGGCTGTACAACATATATCAGACATGTCTACATATATCCCAAGCCTCTGAAGCTTCCCCCTCCCCCATCCCATCCCTCTAGGTGGACTATAGTTTTTTTTTGTTTTTTTTTGTTTTTGACTTTTTTTTTTTTTTTTTCCAGTGGGTTTTGTCATACATTGATATGAATCAGCCATGGATTTACATGTATTCCCAATCCCTTTGTTTCTTGATGAGTCTGGCTAACGGTTTGTCAATTTTATTTACCTTTTTAAAAAAACCAGCTTTTAGCTTTGTTGTTTTTGCTATGGTCTCTTTTGTTTCTTTTGCATTTATTTCTGCCCTAATTTTTTAAGATTTCTTTCCTTCTACTAACCCTGGGGTTCTTCATTTCTTCCTTCTCTAGTTTCTTTAGGTGTAGAGTTAGGTTATTTATTTGACTTTTTTCTTGTTTCTTGAGGTAAGCCTGTAATGCTGTGAACCTTCCCCTTAGCACTGCTTTTACAGTGTCCCATAAGTTTTGGGTTGTTGTGTTTCCATTTTCATTCGTTTCTATGCATATTTCGATTTCTTTTTTGATTTCTTCTATGATTTGTTGGTTATTCAAAAGCGTGTTATTTAGCCTCCATATGGTGGAATTTTTAATAGTTTTTTTTTTTTTTTTCCTGTAATTGAGATCTAATCTTACTGCACTGTGGTCAGAAAAGACGACTGGAATGATTTCAAATTTTTTGAATTTACCAAGGCCAGATTTATGGCCCAGGATGTGAACTATTCTGGAGAAGGCTCCATGTGCACTTGAGAAAAAGGTGAAATTGATTGTTTTGGGGTGAAATGTCCTATAGATATGCTGGACCATTGTGTCATTTAAAGTTTGTGTTTCCTTGTTAATTTTCTGTTTAGTTGATCTATCCATAGTTGTGAGTGGGGTAGTAAAGTCTCCCACTATTATTGTGTTATTGTTAATTTCCCCTTTCATTCTTATTAGCATTTGCCTTACATATTGCAGTGCTCCTATGTTGGGCGCATATATATTTATAATTGTTACACCTTCTTCTTGGATTGATCCTTTGATCATTATGTAGTGTCCTTTTTTGTCTCTTTTCACAGCCTTTATTTTAAAGTCTATTTTATCTGATATGATAAGCGACTCATGCTTTCTTTTGGTCTCCGTTTGTGTGAATTTTTTTTTTCCATTCCTTCACGTTCAGTCTGTATGTGTCCCTTGTTTTGAGGTGGGTCTCTTGTAGACAGCATATGTATGGGTTTTTCTTTTGTATCCATTCAGCCAGTCTTTGTCTTTTGGTTGGGACATTCAACCCATTTACATTTAAGGTAATTATTGATAAGAATGGTCCCGTTGCCATTTGCTTTGTTGTTTTAGGTTCATGTTCATACAACCTTTCTGTGTTTCCTCTGTAGAGAAGATCCTTTAGCATTTGTTGAAGAGCTGGTTTGGTGGTGCTGAATTCTCTCAACTTTTGCTTGTCTGTAAAGCTTTGAATTCTCCTTCATATCTGAATGAGATCCTTGCTGGGTACAGTAATATGGGTTATAGGTTATTCTCTTTCATTACTTTAAGTATGTCCTGCTATTCCTTTCTGGCCTGAAGAGTTTCTATTGAAAGATCAGCTGTTATCCTTATGGGAATCCCCTTGTGTGTTCTTTGTTGTTTCTCCCTTGCTGCTTTTAACATTTGTTCTTTGTGTTTGATCTTTGTTAACTTGACTAATATGTGTCTTGGGGTGTTTCCCCTTGGGTTTATCCTGTTTTGGACTCCCTGGGTTTCTTGGACTTGGGTGGCTATTTCCTTCCCCATTTTAGGGAAGTTTTCAATTATTATCTCCTCAAGTATTTTCTCATCGCCTTTCTTTTTGTCTTCTTCTTCTGGGACTCCTATCATTCGAATGTTGGGGCATTTCACATTGTCCCAGAGGTCCCTGAGGTTGTCCTCATTTCTTTGAATTCTTTTTTCTTTTTTCCTCTCTGCTTCATTTGTTTCCACCATTTCATCTTCTACCTCACTTATCCTATCTTCTGCCTCCATTAGTCTACTGTTGGTTCCCTCCAGAGTGTTTTTTATCTCACTTATTGCATTATTCATTTTTTTTTTAAGTCTAATATTTAATTCTTTTTTTTTTTTTGACTTGTTTTTTTTTTTTTTTTCCAGTGGGTTTTGTCATACATTGATATGAATCAGCCATAGATTTACACTATTCCCCATCCCGATCCCCCCTCCCACCTCCCTCTCCACCCGATTCCTCTGGGTCTTCCCAGTGCACCAGGCCCGAGCACTTGTCTCATGCATCCCACCTGGGCTGGTGATCTGTTTCACCATAGATAATATACATGCTGTTCTTTCGAAACATCCCACCCTCACCTTCTCCCACAGAGTTCAAAAGTCTGTTCTGTATTTCTGTGTCTCTTTTTCTGTTTGCATATAGGGTTATCGTTATCACCTTCTAAATTCCATATTACATGTGTTAGATGCTGTAATGTTCTTTATCTTTCTGGCTTACTTCACTCTGTATAATGGGCTCCAGCTTCATCCATCTCATTAGGACTGGTTCAAATGAATTCTTTTTAATGGCTGAGTAATATTCCATGGTGTATATGTACCACAGCTTCCTTATCCATTCATCTGCTGATGGGCATCTAGGTTGCTTCCATGTCCTGGCTATTATAAACAGTGCTGCGATGAACATTGGGGTGCACGTGTCTCTTTCAGATCTGGTTTCCTCAGTGTGTATGCCCAGAAGTGGGATTGCTGGGTCATATGGCAGTTCTATTTCCAGTTTTTTAAGAAATCTCCACACTGTTCTCCATAGCGGCTGTACTAGTTTGCATTCCCACCAACAGTGTAAGAGGGTTCCCTTTTCTCCACACCCTCTCCAGCATTTATTGCTTGTAGACTTTTGGATAGCAGCCATCCTGACTGGCGTGTAATGGTACCTCATTGTGGTTTTGATTTGCATTTTCTCTGATAATGAGTGATGTTGAGCATCTTTTCATGTGTTTGTTAGCCATCTGTATGTCTTCTTTGGAGAAATGTCTGTTTAGTTCTTTGTCCCATTTTTTGGTTGGGTCATTTATTTTTCTGGAATTGAGCTGCAGGAGTTGCTTGTTATATTTTTGAGATTAATCCTTTTGTCTGTTTCTTCATTTGCTATTATTTCTCCCAATCTAGGGCTGTCTTTTCACCCTTGCTTATACTTTCCTTTGTAGTGCAAAAGCTTTTAAGTTCATTACGCGGTCCCATTTGTTTATTTTTTCTTTTATTCCAATATTCTGGGGGTGGTTCCTAGAGGATCCTGCTGTGATTTATGTTGGAGAGTGTTTGCCTATGTTCTCCTCTAGGAGTTTTATAGTTTCTGGTCTTACATTTAGATCTTTAATCCATTTTGAGTTTATTTTTGTGTATGGTGTTAGAAAGTGTTCTAGTTTCATTCTTTTACAAGTGGTTGACCAGTTTTCCCAGCACCACTTGTTAAAGAGGTTGTCTTTTTTCCATTGTATATCCTTGCCTCCTTTGTCAAAGATAAGGTGTCCATAGGTTCGTGGATTTATCTCTGGGCTTTCTATTCTGTTCCATTGATCTATATTTCTGTCTTTGTGCCAGTACCATACTGTCTTGATGACTGTGGCTTTGTAGTTGAGTCTGAAGTCAGGCAGGTTGATTCCTCCAGTTCCATTCTTCTTTCTCAAGATTACTTTGGCTATTCGAGGTTTTTTGTATTTCCATACAAATTGTGAAATTCTTTGGTCTAGTTCTGTGAAAAATACCGTTGGTAGCTTGATAGGGATTGCATTGAGTCTATAGACTGCTTTGGGTAGAATAGCCATTTTGACAATATTGATTCTTCCAATCCATGAACACGGTATGTTTCTCCATTTGTTTGTGTCCTCTTTGATTTCTTTCATCAGTGTTTTATAGTTTTCTATGTATAGGTCTTTTGTTTCTTTAGGTAGATATACTCCTAAGTATTTTATTCTTTTTGTTGCAATGGTGAATGGTATTGTTTCCTTAATTTCTCTTTCTGTTTTTTCATTGTTAGTATATAGGAATGCAAGGGATTTCTGTGTGTTAATTTTATATCCTGCAACTTTACTATATTCATTGATTAGCTCTAGTAATTTTCTGGTAGAGTCTTTAGGGTTTTCTATGTAGAGGATCATGTCATCTGCAAACAGTGAGAGTTTTACTTCTTCTTTTCCTATTCTGGATTCCTTTTACTCTTTTCTTGCTCTGATTGCTGTGGCCAGAACTTCCAACACTATGTTAAATAGTAGTGGTGAGAGTGGGCACCCTTGTCTTGTTCCTGATTTCAGGGGAAATGCTTTCAATTTTTCACCATTGAGGGTGATGCTTGCTGTGGGTTTGTCATATATAGCTTTTATTATGTTGAGGTATGTTCCTTCTATTCCTGCTTTTTGGAGAGTTTTAATCATAAATGAGTGTTGAATTTTGTCAAAGGCTTTCTCTGCATCTATTGAGATAATCATATGGTTTTTATCTTTCAATTTGTTAATGTGGTGTATTACATTGATTGATTTGCGGATATTAAAGAATCCTTGCATTCCTGGGATAAAGCCCACTTGGTCATGGTGTATGATTTTTTTTAATATGTTGTTGGATTCTGTTTGCTAGAATTTTGTTAAGGATTTTTGCATCTATGTTCATCAGTGATATTGGCCTGTAGTTTTCTTTTTTTGTGGCATCTTTGTCTGGTTTTGGAATTAGGGTGATGGTGGCCTCATAGAATGAGTTTGGAAGCTTACCTTCATCTGCAATTTTCTGGAAGAGTTTGAGTAAGATAGGTGTTAGCTCTTCTCTAAATTTTTGGTAGAATTCAGCTGTGAAGCCATCTGGTCCTGGGCTTTTGTTTGCTGGAAGATTTTTGATGACAGTTTTGATTTCCTTGCTTGTGATGGGTCTGTTAAGATCTTCTATTTCTTTCTGGTTCAGTTTTGGAAAGTTATTCTTTTCTAAGAATTTGTCCATTTCTTCCAAGTTGTCCATTTTATTGGCATAGAGCTGCTGGTAGTAGTCTCTTATGATCCTTTGTATTTCAGTGTTGTCTGTTGTGATCTCTCCATTTTCATTTCTAATTTTGTTAATTTGGTTTTTCTCTCTTTGTTTCTTAATGAGTCTTGCTAATGGCTTGTCAATTTTGTTTATTTTTTCAAAAAACCAGCTTTTAGCTTTGTTGATTTTTGCTATGGTCTCTTTAGTTTCTTTTGCATTTATTTCTGCCCTGATTTTTAAGATTTCTTTCCTTCTGCTAACTCTGGGGTTCTTCATTTCTTCCTTCTCTAATTGGTTTAGGTGTAGAGTTAGGTTATTTATTTGGTTTTTTTCTTGTTTCTTGATGTAAGCCTGTAATGCTATGAACCTTCCCCTTAGCACTGCTTTTACAGTGTCCCATAGGTTTTGGGTTGTTGTGTTTTCATTTTCATTCATTTCTATACATATTTTGATTTCTTTTTTGATTTCTTCTATGATTTGTTGGTTATTCAGAAGCGTGTTATTTAGCCTCCATATGTTTGAAGTTTTAACAATTTTTTTCCTGTAATTGAGATCTAATCTTACTGCACTGTGGTCAGAAAAGATGACTGGAATGATTTCAATTTTTTTGAATTTTCCAAGACCAGATTTATGGCCCAGGATGTGATCTATTCTGGAGAAGGTTCCGTGTGCACTTGAGAAAAAGGTGAAGTTATATATTTTTATATAGGTGAAAGTCTATATTTTTAGAGTATCTTGGGACTTACAGATGCAAATGTTAAATAAAGACCACACATGTTTCTCTCCTGTTTTAAAACTCCCTTTCCTCTATGAAAGCTTTGAAATATGATATAAAAAAATACAAAAGTTACGACTAAATGGAAAAAAGAGGATGCGTGTTGTACTGAAGTGAAACGCCTTGGAGCAGAAGCATCAACCTCCTTCTGGCTTGGAGATGGACCCAGAGTTAGCCAAACTGCAAGTTTTGGAGGCACAGTCCCCAAGGCTGCCCTCACTTTTGACACCAACTGCAGTTTGTGGGAAGAGGTTCCCCAAACCACCCTCGTTCTGATAATTCCCTAGAAGAAAGGACTTACAGACCCCACTGAAAGCTATGATACTCACAGTGTGGAACATCACAGGGGAAGGATATAGATTAAAATTAGCTGAAGGAAGAAACACGTAAAGCAGAGTCTGGGGCAGGGGCTGAGAGCAAAGTTTTTGTTTTGGGGACACGTTACAATGTGCAACAAAACACAAAATATTACCAACCGGGGAAGTTCCTCTGAGCCTCGATGTTTGGAGGTGTTCTTGAGGCCCCATTCCATAGGCATGGTTGATCCAAGCCTCCAGGTCTACCTGTGACCCTCAGGTCCACCTGTGATACCATGTGACCCAAAGCTCCTGTCCTAAATCACAAGGTTGGGCTTTCTTGCCTGGCCAGTCCCACCTTAATACTATGGGATGTGGAGGGCCCCTTCAAAGATCTGCTGTGTCCAGGCTTTGCCCTAGACAAGGACACTTCTATCATAGACTGCCTCCCAGAAGCTGGGGCAAAGGCAAGACTTCTCTCTGGGCAAAAACCAAATTCTTTATTAACAAGATGCTTCACTTCTTACTCATGAATGACGTCATAGGTTGCCTCCATGAAAGTGCAAAGTGAGAGGCATCAGAGCCATCTTGGAGACACTGATCTGTTAGTGGTGCTGAAGATCAAACACGGTTGCTTTGAGTCTGTTTTCTTTCTCACCAGATATGTTCTAGTGATGTTCCAGCGGCTGACAGACATCAGAGATGCTGAGAAGCTAGGGCTCCAGAGTCTGGTGTGTTTCAAGACACCAATGCCCTGGGTACTCACAGATGACATTTCTGGAAGCAAATGACTGGCTCTAACTAGGTCAGAGTCTGTGAACACCTGAACTGGAGATTTCGGGACACAAAGGTTTAGGGGATTCAAAAGAGGTCAAGCAGCTTGAGTTAGAAACTGGACAGGAAACCTTGGACCTTATAAACAAGAGCGGGGAGGGGTGGTTTGGGGTGGAGGGCACCACACAGCAGGCGAGGCACAGAGTTAGGAACTAAAGCAGCCAAAGGAGCAAAGAGAACACAGATTTGTTAGAAAGCCTGTGACTACACTGTCGGTGTCAGGTTTCAGAAGAAAAATATATTCTTCCTTACGCGAAGGACTTAATAGCTTTCTCACAAGATTCTGATGAATCAGTTCAGTTCAGTTGCTCAGTTGTGTCCAACTCTTTTGATGAATAGTTGCCATCTTTTCCTTTAACAATATTTATTGAGCATTTACTATTTCCATTCTAGCTCAGATGGCAAAGAATATGCCTGCATTGTGGGAGACCCAGGTTCGATCCCTGGGTCAGAAAGATCCCCTGGAGGAGGGCATGACAACCCACTCCAGTATTCTTGCCTGGAGAATTCCATGGACAGAAGAGCCTGGTGGGCTACAGTCCACGGGGTTGCAAAGAGTGAGACAACTGAGTGACTAACACACACATGTTATTTCCATGCAACATTCTAGGTGCTGAGGGTTCAGCAGAGAGCAAAATAAAATAGCAAAGTCTCTCCCCTCATGGAGCTTGATTTTTAGTGGTGGCTACAAATAATAAATAAGTATATGCCCTGATGTGGTGACAAGTGTGCTGAAGAAAAATAAAGCAGGGTAAAGCGATGGAGAGAGAGGAGCTTGTCTCTGATCAGGAACCCAGGGACAGCCTCATTAATCAGGAGACATCTGAGCAGAGATATCTGGTTTTGCTGATATCTATGGAAGATTGCTCTGGGCAGGAGAACAGTGAGTACCAAGGTCCTGGACTGTGGAGGGTGGCTGGAGTGGAGATGAAGCCAGATAAACCAGATCTTGTGGCTGTGAAAAGGAGACGGGAGGATGGGAACTGTAAGTTCATGTGACCGGGACAAAGAAGGTTCACATCACACACACACACACACACACACACACACACACACAGAGCCATCTTCATGCTCAGCCTTCCTCAGGTCCAAGACTGATTTTTGCTGTGAAAATCAGATTTGGATCCCTTAAAAACAAACTCTGATTCTTTTCATTGACTCAAGTCATTTGCATTTAATCATAGTACAGTACCTAATTGTGTGAATTAGCATAGAGACTGATTGCTGACTAGTTCTAACTGGCTTTGCCACACAATAATGAATGATGACTTATAGATGCCGAGAGATCAACAGTCAGATGTCTGAAACTCTCCAAAGTTAGCAACCACAAAAAAAAGGTTCAGCGCTTTGAGTTAGTATCCCCATACTTATCTGTATATTGGTGATGCTCTTACCACAGTCCTTCTTAGTGCCTGGCGTAAGCAGGCACATCATTTTACGTCCTCATGTTAAGACATCAGTACTGTTGAAATGGGAAAGGGTACCCTGAACCGCTGCGTGTGATTTCCCAGTGCCTCACCACACCTGCACCCTCCCTGGAGGACTAGTCACCAGCACCACTCCTGTGCTGGTGAAACCAAGGTCTGTCTCCTGGATAGTCAGCCCCACCCAGCTTCAGCAGCTACACAATTGCGCCCCCTACCTCCCACTCCCACAACGGTCCCAGTAAAAGTCAGCAGGCCCTGCAACCACAGGCTCCTGCCTCCCCGCTCCCTCCCCTTAGTCCAGGCTTACCTGTCCTTTGCATTGGACTGAGCTGTCTCCCTGGCCCTGGCCCCCCGCCTCTCTAGCGGACACCCTATGCAGCAGTCAGGGTGCTCTCTCAAAAATACACGTTCCGTGGTGTAGAAACACTTTAACCTGTCAGTGTGGCTGCGGTGCCTTGCAGGGACATCCCTCCATGTCTGTGCCTCCTCTCCATCTGCTGAATGCCTGTCTTTACACACCCAGCTCAGAAATCACCTCCTTCTGGAAGCCGTCCCTTACTTCCCCAGAAAGTCTGTTATTCTCCCTATATTCTATGCAATGTATTTATTTGAGTTGGATCCCCTTAACTAAGGAATGAAGGCGAACCTCATGTCCAAGGAGCTGCAGCCCCAGGGGATCAAAGAGCTGTTCCTATCACTACGGAAATGTCCCGGTGTGATTCTGTGGTTACAGATGGCTTCTGTGATGCTGCCAAGCGAGGCCTCGCTACAAAGGTGTGTCCTGCAGCTCAGCATCACAGACGTTACCTGGGAGCAGAACCTCTGGGACTTCCCTGGTGGTCCAGTGGTTGAGACTCCACCTGCCAATGCAGGGGACGCAGGTTCGATTCCTGGTCAGGAAACTAAGATCTCACATGCCGTGGGGCAAGTAAGCCCATTCTGTGCAACTGCTGAGCCCGTGTGCTCTATGATCTGTGTTCCATGGCAGGGCCCACAAGCCATAACAAAGACCCAGGGCAGTAAAAAAAAAAAAAAAAAAAACAAAAAAAAAACCCGAAAAGAAAAGCAGGATCTCTGCATCTACCCAGACCTTCTGGGTCAGAGTCTGCAGTTGGACAAGATCCTCGAGTGATTTTAACACACATTAAAGTCTGAGAGTTGCCTGTGTGAGGGTTCAATAGAAAGTACACCATGGAAAGGACTATACCTGCTGATGCCTGGGGATGGGTGTTTTAAGCTGGCCAGATTCTGAAGACGTGCTGGCTCCTCACACTGGGCGCTAGTGTGAGCTGGCCGCCCCTGGCTGCCCAGGCACACGCCCAAGTGGGGCAAGGGGGTGAAGGCCACTTTACCCGGAGAGAGCTGGGCAGGCTCGCCGTGTGCCCCCAGAGCCACCCAGGCGGGCGTCCACAGGACACGTGACATCTTCACCTTCTGTTGTGTAGGTAACTAAGATGCTTGGTGTGAGGCGGCCTCATGGCTGACTCAGAAGCCTTAGGCTAGAACCCCCCTACTCTGAGCTCCCTGGAGGTGTATCCTCAGACCCCCACAACCAGACATGTAGAAGGGTCTCCAGAAACGCTAATGGGTGGACATTGTGTAGTTCACGCCTGTCAGGCCAGTGTGGTGCACAATCACCCTGACGTTTAACAGAAATGAATCCGTCATGGCAGAATTCTAGGAGCTTTGTCAAAATGATCTACATTGACAGCCACACCATCAACATCACCACAACTCCCGAGGAAACCCCACTTAGTAAACTGTGAATGTGTGTCTGTTCATTCAGCAAAGCTAGAGGAGGTGCCTAGAGGTCCTGTTGGCAGAGGGGTGGCTCTGAGGTTGGACCGTGGCCTGTACGTCTGGCCTTCATTGCCTGATAACACAATGTCTGAGGGCCCTCGTTTCTTATGCTTTGTCTGGTTTTAAAAGTGGAAGATAAATATGGTCCCTGTGATTCCATTTTGGCCAGAAGTGGAAGTTACCTGCTTCATTCATAAACACACAGCACTTGTGTGGTGTTTTAATACCCATCAAATTATCTAGGATGGGACTACTGTGAAAACTGAGACAGCTCTTTGTTTTTTCTGGGGCTTTGGCAAGAGTGGGCCATCATCTTGTTAAATCGTGTTGCTGATGTAGTGTGAGTCAGGGGACGTGAATGGGCAGCGTGCGGCCCAGGTTCAGGCTGCATCTGGAGACCCACGCTCACCGTCACTCCGTGTACGTGGGCAGCTGTCTGGCCCCTTTTGATGTCGTTTGGCGTAGTCTTGCTAGGGCACTCACATATTTAAGTGCATATGATTTTACTATAATTTTCCTTTTGTTTCTCCTCGACACTACAGTTAGGAAATGGCATTGGGTTTTTTGAAGTGAAACTTAATAGACTGTATTGTCTAAAAATTCTGTTTCAGAAGGCACAGTAGAAAGTAAAAATGTGTGCCCAGTCACTTCAGTCGTGTCCGACTCTTCACGACCCCATGGACCGTGGCCTGCCAGGTTCCTCTGTCCATGGGATTCTCCAGGCAAGGACACTGGAGTGGGTTGTCATTTCCCTCTCCAAATCTGACCTGAGACAAGCAGATAGTAAAAATAATTGACACCAAAAGAGACAGTGTCACTGGTACAGATGTGGGTGATTCCCTGAGAAGGTGTCTCCCCCTTGCTCCTGATGGGATAGGCCTGGGGCTGTGACGTGACCTCAGAGGAAGCGAGCTGTGTGGTGAGTTTGGGTCAAAAGTGCCATAGACATAAACCTACCACGGTTTCCAGTGTGATGAGGGCAGCAAAATGCCACAGGGTAACTGAGAGGGCCGGGGAAGTTGGGGTGGCTCTGCGACCACCTAATGAAGGTGAGAAGGGGTGATTGTTGTTTTGGCTTGTTGTCATAGACAGATGGTGGAGGGGACTAGATGGGCCTCTACCCTTGACCTTAAAAAACACTTTGGAACTTGGACACAGCCCTAGGGGAAAAGTGGGAAGGTGGGCGGTGAGGGAGGGAATTCATTCAATGACTCAAGTTAAGTTTTCACCAAAACACCTAGAAAAAGAAAATTAGGGACTCCCCTGATCATGCAGTGGTTAAGACTCTGTTCTTCCAATGCAAGGGGCAAGGGTTCAATTCCTGGTTGGGGAGCACGTGGGTCAGGCCCACATGAGGTGCAGCACAGACTGGATAAGAAAGCTGTGGTACACACATATCCACAATGGAATATTACTCAGCCATTAAAAAGAATGCATGTGAATCAGTTTTAATGAGGTGGATGAAACTGGAGCCTATTATACAGAGCGAAGTCAGAAAGAAAAACACCAAGACAGTATACCAACGCATATATATGGAATTTAGAAAGATGGTAACGATGACCCTATATGTGAGACAGCGAAAGAGACACAGATGTAAAGAACAGACTTTTGGACTCTGTGGGAGAAGGCGAGGGTGGGATGATCTGAGAGAATAGCATTGAAACATGTATATTACAATATGTGAAACAGATCGCCAGTCCAGGTTCGATGCATGAGACAGGGTGCTCAGGGCTGGTGCACTGGGACGACCCAGAGGGATGGGATGGGGAGGGAGGTGGGAGGAGGGTCAGGATGTACACCTGAACACGTGTACACCCATGGTTGATTCATGTTAATGTATGGCAAAAACTACCACAATATTGTAAAGTAATTAGCCTCCAATTAAAATAAAAAAGTTAGCTATTTGATCATTAAAAAATACAAAAAACAAAAGAAAATATTAAAAAAAGAAAATTGCATTTCTTATACTTCTAAGATGGTGTCCTAAGTTTCACGATTACTACCCAAGTATAAGGACCCCTTTCAATGTAAAAAATTGAGCAGGATGTCCCCAAGCATGAGAGCTGTTATGATTTTTCCTACCTTTGACTGAGAAAGGACACGAAGGTAAGAAGCCATTCTGTATTCAGGAGCTGCTTGCTGGCTACCTGAGTGGATTCTCTGACCAGGAGGCACACAAAGTAGGAAGAACTCAGGTTCTGAGGAAAAAAGTCTGGGCTCTGATAGTTGCCATTTGTTAACTGTGGGCTCTCTGGCAAATTAAATTACATTGCTTTCCCTGTCTCCTCATTAACAAAACAAGGATAATGATAGTATTTACCTCACAGCGTGACTAAGAACATTCAATACACTCTGTAAGTCATGATGTGAGTATAAATGGACATGAATTATAATTTACAGATGATCTGTGTGTTTTGTATTACCTATGGACTTCAAAGTGAGCTTGAATTTAATTTCTGTGCAGGCTGCTTACTCCAGACTTAAGTACCAGACCCAACAAAATAAGTTAGGGTTAGACTTTTAAGGGAATTTCTCGTTTGCCTGACATAAAGGTAGTGTTACATAGAGCTGGTGAATAGATTTACCCACCAGACCACAGACCAGGAGGATTTGTGCTGGCATGTCAGAATTAACAAGAATGACTCACTGTGAGGCTTTCCCACTGGGAGATATGCCCTGCTTTTCCATTACTTAAGTCTTATCATTTCTTGCACCAAGGGGTGCAGACCAATTAATCACCAAGGAGCAGAAATAAATTACCTCTTCTTTGGGTGACTGGCTCTTTGGGTGATTTAACACTTTTTTATCTTGAGAGGAAAAGCACGGTGATGTTGTTTAGTTTACAGTTGGAATGGTCCATACTTCCAAGGAGACTCAAGTTATTTGCAAAGGTCAATCCTAAAAGAAATCAACCCTGAATATCCATTGAAGAGTGGAAAAGCTGGCTTAAAACTTCAACACTCAAAAACTAAGATTATGGCATCTGGTCCCATCACTTCATGGCAAATAGATGGGTAAACAATGGAAACAGTGACAGACTTTATTTTCTTGGACTTCAAAATCACTGCAGTTGGTGACTCCAGTCATGAAATTAAAAGACGCTTGCTTCTTGAAAGAAAGATATGACAAACCTAGTCAGTGTGTTAAAAAGCAGAGACGTTACTTTGCTAACAAAGGTAAGAATTGGACCATAAAGAAAGCTGAGCGCCAAAGAATTGATGCTTTTAACTGTGGTGTTGGAGAAGACTCTTGAGAGTCCCTTGGACTGCAAGGAGATCAAACCAGTCAGTCCTAAAGGAAATCAACCCTGAATATTCTTTGGAAGGACTGATGCTGAGGCTGAAGCTCCTATACTTTAGCCACCTGATGCAAAGAGCCAACTCATTGGAAAAGACCCTGATTCTGGGAAAGATTAAAGGCAGGAGGAGAAGGGGACGACAGAGGATGAGATGGTTGGATGGCATCACTGACTCAATGGACATGAGTTTGAGCAAGCTCTAGGAGATGGTGAAGGACAGGGAAACCTGACATGCTGCATTCCATGGTGTTGCCAAGAGTCAGAGATGACTTAGTGACTAAACAATAACAACAACAACAACAATTTATCATATATTGATGATGGTTCATCTTTGGAGATTTGAGGGAACTTCCTCTAATTCATTGGCTCTGAATGTGGACCTGTTACTTGAGGCATCCAGTGAAACTCCGATTAAGCAAAATATTCTGGAAATGGGGTTTTCCAGATAATACCAGGTAAATCATCTGGGCTTAGTCCAAGTTGACATCTATGTTTAATGCTTTGTTAGACTTTCTTGGCTTAGCAAGTACAGAGCAATGAGCATAATTTGGATATTTCTTTATGAATTATGAAATGGTTGAGAGTCACTCATTTGTTAAACAATCCACTTGTTCATTCTAAAAATATTAGTTGTTTTACTACTGTGCGCTGGGTTAGGGACTAGACACACCAGGCCATCCGGTGGCGGCTGAAAGGACCCGTGTGCAGGCTGCAACACCGCCGCTTCACAGCTACGTGACTCTGGATTTATTCTCTTGGAATATTTCTCATCAGGAAAATTGTCCCCAATAACTCGAATATCTGGACTTCCCAGGTGACTCAGCAGTAAAGAATCCACCTGCCAAGCAGGAGACACCTGCCAATGCTGTATCCCTGGGTCAGGAAGAGCCCCTGGAGGAGGAAATGGCAACCCACTCCAATATTCTTGCCTGGGAAACCCCATGGACTGAGGAGCCTGGCTGCTACAGTCCATGGATTGCAAAGAGTCGGACGTGATGTAGCACTAAACAGCAGCAGCAACTAGAATGTCTAGTTTGCCAAGGACGTTTGAAGATAATAAAGCACAAAACACTGAAAACTGCAGTTCTCTATGAATGGTCTTCTTGTTTGATGCCTGAGAATCTTGCATTGCTTTATGAAAATAATTTTAAATGGTCCAAACATTCTATCATTAAAAAAGAAGAAGCCATTTATATTTTGAGTCTATATTGTATTAAAAATAGCATTTTTTTTTAAGAAGAAACTATTTGTAAGAAACTTCCTCTTACAAATTTTCTTGAGAAAACCAGGGCCTCAAGAGATGGACTGACCTGCTCAAGGACCTTGTTAAAAAATAATCTGAGGCATATAAAAAAATTTAAGAGTTTATTTGAGCAGAAATTGAATTGAATTGAGCAGCATCCAAGCTAGCAGACAGAAAGGAGCTCTAAGGAGCTACACAGAAAGGAAGACTCTTACATGCAGAAGGAAGCAAGGACAAGCAAGTTATAGAGGGTGAAAAGCAGGTTGGTTATTGCAAAGTTGCTTTTCTTTAGGGTGTGGCAGGGCTATCAGGCAGATGACCTAACTAGTGTTAATCAGGCCATTTCTGATTGACTGGTTTAAGATTCCATTTGCAGGAGAGTTGGAACTATAATTAAGTCTCAGTTTGGAGATGTGAGGCTTAGCATAAGTGATCTCTGTTGTCTTGTTTTTAACAAACTCCAGGTCTGGGACTAGAGGTCAGGACACTCTTGTTCTCATCCGGCTCCCATTACTCATGGTAATGGGTCAGACCTACCTGCAGCGCATCTGATGATACCAGCTGACAAAGAACAGTAGCTTGTTAACCTGACACTGGGCTGTAACTTCTCTCCACTTGCATCTGTCAAGGAAGAAGTATGTAATTATTGTGCCTTCATCCATTTCCAAGAACTGTTGATTTTAATCTCAATATTTAAGCTTGTGTAGCTGGCAGAATTTTGGCCCCCAGGACCTCTGCCCTCCTTTGTAATGCTCATGGTTATATTGTATTGTGTAGCAAAAGACAATCTAGACAGCATATTAAAAAGCAGAGACATTACTTTGCCAACAAAGGTCTGTCTAGTCAAAGCTATGGTTTTTTTAGTAGTCATGTATGGATGTGAGAGTTGGACTATAAAGAAGGCTGAGCACTGAAGAATTGATGTGTTTGAACTGTGGCGTTGGAGAAGACTCTTGAGAGTCCCTTGGACTGCAAGGAGATCCAACCAGTCCATCCTAAAGGAGATCAGTCCTGGGTGTTCATTGGAAGGACTGATGCTGAAACTCCAATACTTGGGCCATCTGATGCGAAGAACAGACTCATTGGAAAAGACCCTGATGCTGGGAAAGATTGAAGGTGGGAGGAGAAGGGGACGACAGAGGATGAGATGGTTGGATGGTATCACCAACTCAATGGACATGAATTTGAGGAAGCTCCGAGAGTTAGTGATGGACAGGGAGGCCTGGCGTGCTGCAGTCCATGGGGTCACAAAGAGTAGGACATGACTGAGCAACTCACTTGAACTGTAGCAAAAGGGACATTGTGGATATAATCAAAGTTACTAATTAACTGGCCTTAAGATAGAGAGATTATCTTGTATTATCCAGGTGGATCCAATGAAATGATACGAGCCGTTAAAAGCAGAGAAGGCAGACAGAAGAGGGGAATACATAAGTTTGGGAGAAGCATTTGAGGCACCATTACTGGCTTGAAGATGAAGAGGCTTATGAGTCAAGGAAATGGAGAGCACAGTCCTACAACCTCAAGGAAGTGAATTCTTTCAACAACCTGAAATGAGTTTGGAAACAAAATCTTCCTCAAAGCCTCTTGATAAGAGCTCAGGCTGTCTGAACCAGGACTTCAGTCACAGGAGCCTCTGAGCAGAGGAAAGAGTTGAGCCACTCTGTGCTGGCACTTCTGACCCACTGTGAGATAATAAATGGATATTCTTTTCCTCTTATTTATTTATTTTTGATGGGGGAGATGTGTGGGTTTTTTTTTTTTTTTTTAAGATTTATTTATTTTGTTTTTTGGCTCCGGTGGGTGTTTGTTGCTGGACTTGGGCTTTCTCTAGTTTCAGAGAGTGGGGTCTACGCTGTGTCACAGTGGGCGGGCTTCTCACTTCGGTGGTTTCCTTGTTGCAGAGCATGGGCTCTCAGGGTGCGTGAGCTCAGCAGCTGGGATCTTCCTGGACCAGGGATCCAACTGGTGTCCCTAGCACTGCAAGGCAGATTCTCAACCGCTGGAACACCAAGGAGCCCAACTTACTTATTTTTAATTGAAGGAGAATTATAATGGTAGGTTGGTTTCTGCAGATATTTTTTGTTTTTAATAACACTTTGGGAACTTCCCTGGAGATCCAGTGGTTGGGACTTTGCCTTCCCGTGCTGGGAGAGGCAGGGATAGTGGCAGAGGTGGTGGTGGTCCGGGTTTGATCCCTGGTCAGAGAGCTGGGATCCCATGTGCTTTGTGGCCAATGGCAAAAGCATAGAACAGGGGCAACATTGTAATAAAGTCAATGCAGACCTTACAAATGGTCCATATTAAAAAAAAAAAAAAAAAACTTTAGGGAGTAAATAAATAACACTTAAATTTTTGTGGTTTCCTTTCAAAAATTCCTAACATTAACCAAAGTAGTAAAGGCACGTGGATGCAGAACCGGCACAGAAGGACAAGAGGAGGGCAGCAGCCCCGGGCCTCACCCCTGCCAGCTTCAGCCCACTCTGCAGAGGCAGCTGTCCTCCAGCCGTTCCTCGCATCTGTCAATACTGCCTTCACACTGTGCACCTTTATTTCCCAATTTGAGATTTTTCTTACTGATTTGTTGCTTAGGTAGATGTTACTTGCCTTAAAAAAGAAAAGCTCCAACACGGACATATGCTTGTGTTCAGCATCTTTCTTCTAAAAGTTCAGTACAGGAAAATGTTTTATTAGTCATTCTAGCGATTTGGCTTCTAGACAATTGAGGTTTTATTGTGTTTGGCTTCTTCAGTGAGTGAAAAGCACCATCACATTCTAACGGAGGATCCATGCCTCCTCACTGACAACATCCTTCGCCATGTCCTTCTCCAGGGGAACTTCCTGACCCAGGAATCAAACTCAGGTCTCCTGCATTGCAGGCAGATTCTTTACCAACTGAGCTACAAGGGAAGCCTCCCATCTGTAAACAACTGTCCAATCAAAAGATTTCAAACTTTACCATAACCTATGTATCCTAGGCTTTTAAGCATAATTTCACAGTTGCTGGATATAGCCAAGCAGTACAGTGCGTCCTTTATTTTCCACTGCATGTTTTCTACAAATCCTTCCAGGAGGATACGCAGAGCTCTACCAGACATTTGGATTTTAGACAATGAAGTGGACAGGTATGTGTCTCTTAGCATTTGGTGTCAAGTCACAGTTGGCACTAGAGGTAAAGAACCTGCCTGCCAATGCATGAGACATGAGACTCGGGTTTGATCCCTGGGTTTGGAAGATCGCCTGGAGGAGGGCATGGCAATTCACTCCAGTATTCTTGCCTGAAGAATTCCATGGACAGAGGAGCCTGGCAGGTTTCAGCCCATAGTATCGTGAAGAGTCAGACATGACTGAAGCCACTTAATGTACACACAGTTGGAGAAATAGTGCTTCGTACCATAGTTAGGAGACTATGTCTGAGTTACATTTTAAAAAGCAATTTGATTAGGACATTATTTTGCTTGTGAATTGATGTACCAATTTCTAGTGGGTATAGTGTGCCAGAATGAAAGAATGATCTGATAACATGTTTAATCAACTATAGTTAAAGTGTAAAAATGAATAATTAAAAAAAATGTAATTTTAGTCAGTTGACTCCAGCTTCTCATTTGTCACATCCTTATGAGCAGAGCAAGCCAAACAATTCACTTCTTTTCCTTCTCTTGTAAATTCACTGCATATATACCAGGGGTCCACATCTGGCCTTCCAGGGGCTGGAAAAGCAGGGGCCCAAGCTAATTAGGACAGTAGAGGAGGCAGGGTGGATCAGTGGTTAGGAACACAACTCTACTGTGATGAAACCCACCTTGGGTTCTGGATTCCCCCATTGAGACCTTCAGTCTCTTAGGGTCATTGCGGGGATTAAATAAGGTGGGTGTGTGTAGTCTTTGGCACAAGAAGCAGAGATATAAAGAGGTGGCAAGAATACACATAAGAACTGTACAAAAAAGATCTTTATGACCCAGATAACCACAATGGCGTGCTCATTCACCTAGAGCCAGACATCCTGGAATGCAAAGTCAAAGTGGGCCTTAGGAAGCATCACTATCAACAAAGCTAGTGGAGGTGATGAAATTCCAGTTGAGTTATTTCAAATCCTAAAAGATGATTCTGTGAAAGTGCTACACTCAATACGCCAGCAAATCGGGAAAACTAGTAGTGGGGCCTGGAAAAGGTCAGTTTTCATTCCAATCCAAAGAAAGGCAATGCCAAAGAATGTTTAAGCTACTGCACAACTGGACTCATCTCACAGGCTAGCAAAGTAATGCTCAAAATTCTCTAAGCCAGGCTTCAACAGTATGTGAACCGTGAACTTCCAGATGTTCAAGCTGGATTTAGAAAAGGCAGAAGAACCAGAGATCAAATTGCCAACATCCACTGGATCATTGAAAAAGCAAGAGTTTTTCAACTATGCCAAAGCCTTTGACTGTGTGGATCACAACAAACTGTGGAAAATTGTTCAAGAGATGGAATACCAGGTCACCTTACCTCCCTCCTGAGAAATCTGTATGCAGGTCAGGAAGCAACAGTTAGAACTGGACATGGAACAACAGACTGGTTCCAAGTCGAGAAAGGAGTACGTCAAGGCTGTATATTGTCACCCTGCTTATTTAACTTATATGCAGAGTACATCATGCCAAGTGCTGGGCTGGATGAAGCACAAGCCGGAATCAAGATTGCTGGGAGCAACTAACACTTTTATTTTACTTTAAAATCACTGTTGATGGTGACTGCAGTTATGAAATTAAAAGATGCTTGCTCCTTGGAAGGAAAGCTATAACAAACCTAGACAGTGTATTAAAGAGCAGAGACATCACTATGCCAACAAAGGCCCATGTAGTCAAAACTATGGTTTTTTCCAGTAGTCATATATGGATGTGAGAATTGGACCATAACAAAGGCTGAGTGCTGAAGAATTGATGCTTTCGAATTGTGGGTGCTAGAGAAGACTCTTGAGACCAAACCCATCAATCCTAAAGGCAATCAACCCTGAATATCTATTGGAAGGACTGATGCTGAAGCTGAAGCTCCAACACTTAGGCCATCTGACGTGAAGAGCCAACTCATTGGAAAAGACCCTGATGCTGGGAAAGATTGAAGGCAAAAGGAGAAAGAGATGGCAGAGGATGAGATGGTTAGATAGCATCACTGACTCAATGGACATGAATTTGAGCAAACTCCAGGAGATAGTGAAGGACAGGGGAGCCTGGCGTGCTGCAGTCCGTGGGGTCACAAAGAGCTGGACACCACTTACGAACTGAACAGCAATAACAAGATAAAATAAATGCTGGGGATTCTTGTCATTCTTATCAGCTCCAAGACCATCCCAGTGGACAAAGGGGTCCCTGTCCAGCAACCTTTAGGACAACTTATATTGGGCCTAGCTGTGCCCTCTGTTTGCCAGGCTGTAGGTCATAAGAGTTGCAGACTGTCAGCCCCCAGATCACAGCTGACAGTGCTCATGTGAGTCATGACCTTCAGGGCTACATAGCTACACAAAAGGCTCCACACCGTGTCCACTATTTCTTTTCCCATATCTTGGTTGTGTGTGTTTTTGCTTAAGAAAAGCACTTTACTGAGATATAACTGACACAAAAAGCTGTACATTTTTTGTTTTTAAATTTATTTTTAATCGAAGGATAATTGCTTTAGGACATTGGTTTGATTTCTGCCATACATCAATTAGCCATAGGTGTATCTATGTCCCCTCCCTATTGAGCCTCCCTCCCACCTCCCAGCCCTTTAGGTTGTTGCAGGGCCCCTGTTCGGGTTCCCTGCATCATACAGCTAATTCCCACTGGCTGTCTATTTCACATTTGGCAGTGTGTACGTTTCCCTGCTTCTCTCTCCATTCATCTCACCCTCTCCTTCCTCCCTCCCCAAGCTGTGACCGTAAGTCTGTTCTCTCTGTCTGCCTCTTCATGGGTGCCCACTAAATAGGTACTGTCTTTCTAGATTCCATATGTATGTGTTAACATACAATATTTGTTTTTCTCTTTCTGATTTATTTCACTCTGTATAATAGGCTCTAGGTTCATCCACTTCATTAGAACTGACTCAAATATGTTCCAAAAAGCTGTACATTTTTAATATATACAACTTGATGAATCTGGGATTAAGTCTATACCATCACTGCAATCTAAGCCATGAACATAACCGTCACCTCCAAGTTTCCTCCTGTCCTCTTTATTTATCATTAAAATGTGATACGAACACTTAATAAAAGACCTACCCTCTTGGCAAAATGTCAAGTACACAATACACCATGGTTACCTACAGGCACCAAGTCCTAAAGCAGATCTCTAGGGTCTGAGCATCTTGAATTTTGTGTGACTCTTCATTGCGGTCAGGAGAGGGCACTGTTGCTTCACCCCAGTTCTGCACTGTGGCCCTGCTTCTCCGGCCTGCCCCGCGGTGTCCCATTCGTGACTTTGTTCAGGAAGACAGTTTCCTTTCTTATGTAACCAGGAAGGGGAAAAAAACAACTTTTGTCTGTAGCAGAAAAATATATACAGAAAATATTGAGAGAGTTTTTAAAGTTTTAACTTGTTTAAGTTATGCAACATTGTGTATGGCATTTTAAAAATATACCAGTGACTTGTTTGTAACAGATGACCAACAAGGACCTTCTGGGCAGCACGGGCAACTCTGCTCAGTGTTCTGTGGCCTGGGTGGAAAGCGAGTCTGGGGAAGGATGGATCCACGGTATGCATGCCTGAGGCCTTTCGCTGTCCACCAGAAATATCACAACATTGTTAATCAGCTATGCTTTGATACAAAGTAAAAAGTTAAAAAAAATACACAAGTGAGAGAGAAAATTCATGCTGATGAAACTGATCGAGAATCTGCCTGGAACACCATCAGTCAGAAACATCAGTGTTACTTGCTGTTCCTGCTGATTTGGGGCAAGGGACCCAAACCAGATGCAGAAGAAACTGATGCACAGTTTTGGGGACCCGAGATGTTTCCTTGCATCTCTTGAAAACAGAAGCCCTTGGCTTTGCCAAGAAGGTGAGTATTGACTCTCACCTCCTGCCTGTAAGGTTTCCCTTTTCCTTTCTTGGCTAGTGGCATTCTGAGCCACTTAACCATTTTTAACAGGCCAGTTTTTAATGAGGCAATAAAAGCTTTATTTATAATCCTTGGGTGAAAAATGGCAATTGAAGACCACCATTTCACAACCCCGGCGCTCGGCCTTCTCTTGGTTTCCTTCTAAACTAACAGCAATCAGGGTGACAGAAATTGAGCTCCTTTTCTGCCTGTGTTTATGTTCTTTCCCGCTTATTTCTTTCAAGTTTCTTTATATGACTTTTTCTGTGGTTTCAGCTTTGGGAAGAGACACATTCGAAATGCAAATACGAGGACATTGATGGCAAGCCGAGCCTACACAGTGTAAAATCACAGTAGAAGGCTAGATAAAATGGAACTGGGGACTTCCCCAGCTTTAAGTATTAATATGATGCCTGTAAGTAAATATTGGCTGGGTGAATGACTGAATGAGTGGACAAATGAATGAATAGAACCACAACTTTTCAGAATTGCAGGTAAGAAAATTGATTTAGAACTACTTGAATATATATACTTTTTTAAAGTCCTCATTTCTTCTTGATATTACAGTATTTCCAAATATCCTCAGATCAAGAAATAGCAAGTCTTCCAACTTTATTTGGGATTTTAGGACTGTTTTAAAAAATGACTTATGTGTCTAGGGGAACATTGTGACTTTACTTTTTTTTAAATTTATTTTAATTGGAGGCTAATTACTTTATAATATTGTAGTGGTTTTTGCCATACATTCACATGAATCAGCCATGGGTGTACATGTGTTCCCCATCCTGAATCCCCCCCTCCGACCTCCCTCCTCATCCCATCCCCCAGGGTCATCCCAGTGCACCAGCCCTGAGCACCCTGTCTCATGCATCGAACCTGGACTGGCGATCTATTTCACATATGATAATATACATGTTTCAATGCTATTCTCTCAAATCATCCCACCCTCGCCTTCTCCCACAGAGTCCAAAAGTCTGTTCTTTACATCTGTGTCTCTTTCACTGTCTCGTGTATAGGGTCATCGTTACTATCTTTAAAAATTCCATATATATATATATATATATATATATATATATATGTGTGTGTGTGTTAATATACTGTATTGGTGTTTTTCTTTCTGACTTACTTCACTCTGTATAATAGGCTCCAGTTTCATCCACCTCATTAGAACTGATTCAAATGGATTCTTTTTAATAGCTGAGTATATCTTGTGACTTTATATCCTTGCTCAGGCTGTATTTTCAAAATCATGAGGAGAAATAGTTACGAGAACTTAAAGACAACACACTCACCAGCATCTCTCTTCTTGTTCATTTTTTCTTTCTTCTGACTTGCAGCTTCCTGATTTCAGACTCTGGTCTGAGTCCAGTGTGTGCTCACAATGTGCCATAAAATCCTCTTAATATTCACTCATTCAAAGGTAGGAGCTCATGGACCACAAAGGTCCCTGCTTCTGGCCCCTTTTTCATGCCCAGACATGCTCAGACTTGGCGTCTTGCCCCGCAGTAAAGCCTATAGGCCAAAGAAAACCTTCATTTCACGGCTTGGAACAACGATCAATTCTTCAATGTAATTACTTAGGACAAATTAAGAGTTTAGATCCACGGGCTTTGGGACACTCAAAAATTATGGAGAAGCAAAGGAAAATGGTTTCAGATGCCCCTGGGCTGTGAAAGACCCCACCCTGCAGAGGTCCTGGTGTGATTCTGACAGACAGGAGTGGGCTTTTACCCAGTCCTCCACCAGCACCTCAGGGCAGGAAGAAGCAGGGGCTGTGTTTCACGTATGCACTGTTTTGGCCTGCTGCCTTCTAAAAACTGCTTTAAAAAAAATATGATTTCTTAAATACTTTCCCCTTTCATCTGCTTAGTTTTTAAGATGATGGAAGGTGAAGAATTGTTTCTCCATCATCAACAGAAGAACAATCAGGACAAAAAGAAGAAAGTGTCCGTAAGAGATGGAAGGAAGCAGCGGTGACTCCCGTGAATTTGAGTGTTTTTGCACAAGTTGGGTTTAAGAGAAGCACAGCCTCAGATAAACACTCCAAAATCATATGTATTAATAAATTAATTCAAGACCGGAAAAGTCCTTTAATCCAGTGCTATTGGGCAGGTTGTAGAAATATTAATAGCAGCTTTGATAAGGATTCAAGTCTTTATTAGAAGACCTAGGAAAAAACTATGGGGTTGTAGGAGTATCATTCTCAAACAGTTGACTACAGAATCATAAAAGGAACCATCATATAGCACTTACCACTAGCCGGGCTCTGTTCTACTCACTTTACATATGCTAATTTATTAAGGAGCCAAACAAACCTCTAAGCCAGGTACTGTTATTAGCTCATATTGCAACCTGGGAAGCTAAGGCACCCAGGTATTACAATACTTGGCCTCCAAACACCTCTTTAGTAAATGTCAAAGCAGGAATTCCAGCTTGGTTCCAGAGTCTCTGCCCTTAACCAATTAACTGCCAAAAATAAAATACCATGTGGATACAGAAAGACTAGAATTTAAATGCTAAGTGTCATTATCTCTAATTTTTTCTTTTACTTTTCTGTTTTTTCCCCAACCTTCTACCATACAGTGCTTTTATGATCAGAGAGAAAATAATAAATGCAGCTTTAAAAGCTTGACCCTAAAATCAATAACCCACCACAGGTTGTGAAGATCTTTGTTTTAAACGGCCCTGCAATAGAACAAGTCTGAATGGCTTGATTTACTAATGACTGGGACCTTACCGAGAAACACCAAGCAAAAGTGCCTCAAACGTGTCCCTCTGCAGTCCTGTAAGCAATCAATATACTACCACTTGCCATGTCACTTGGGGATGTGGAAAGCGAGTCTCATAGAAAGAATGAATTCCCCAGCTCTCACCCTGAATAGAGGGGCACAGTCCCATGGTGGTGCTCGGCACTGAAGGTCACAAATACACTACCACACACGACTTTCCACTAAACATCATTATACACAAGTCCCCTGTATTCCTATAGAGCAGCAATGAGCAATTGGAAATTAAAAAGTCACACTATAATCCAACTTAATTCACAAAATACACGTAAAGTAGTCACAGACATAATGGATTCGCGTGCTAAGTCACATCAGTCGTGTCCAATTCTTTGTGACCCCATGGACTGTAGCCCGCCAGGCTCCTATGTCCATGGATTTCTCTGGGCAAGAATACAGGAGTGGGTTGCCTTTTCTTTTCCAACAGACGCTTTTAGGAAACAAGTAAAAACTTATAATATGACCATGCCTATTTGGATCCAATTCTAAGAATACTCTCAAAGTTTATCATGACATGTTCAACGCAAATACAGTTAAAAAGATATAAATGCAGCAGGTGGTAAACCAAAATTTAGACATCAATTTAGATCTGTTGTTTCTTCCCAGAGAGACAAATAACTGACTTGAACAATGCTGATGACTTCTTGCATTGATTACTTTACTTTTTTCCTATCCTTGTCTTTTTAATCAATAGTCAAATTAAAAGAAAAATTCTCCCGTTTATTAAAGAGTTTTGCTGGTAGGAACTGAAGCCACATTTGCCTAGGTTTGTAGGCTTGTTGTCTGTGTGGGAGGGTGAAGAGTCAAAGCAGGCATCGCACTGAGCACCTCAGAATCTCCTTGGAGAATGAAGGACAGCGTGCCTGGTCCCGGAGATGCGAGCAGCAGTCCTCAGAACTGTCTCTGCGGAACGTGCATGCCACGGCCCCTCTCCTGGGCAGCCTGCCTTCTGCAACTGGTGATAGAGCCATCGAAAGCCTGGCCTTCACGGCGTCATTTCTGACCGAGACTGCGTCAAGGTCAGCCTCTCCCCCTGCCCACCCTGCTGCCCTCTCTCTCCTCCCACAGGAGCCGAGCCCAGGACACAAGCATGCCTGCGCTCAGCACCCACGCCGGGCCGGGAAGGGGTGGAAGGTGTGCGTGTCACCTCCGGCTGGGTGTTCACTTCCAGCGCAAATCTGACACTAGGGGAGCAAGAGCACAAACCTCTGTTGGGCTCCAGGCCCCGCTGACTCCACACACCTATGTCACAAGTCACACGAGGAAGGAAAGCCATGCCATCTTCCTTACACACACTCAAAAGGAGGTGCAAAGAACAAAGAGGGCACTTTTGGAAGAGCAGCAGGCAGCGTGCCTGAAAGGCGGGTGGGGCGTTCAGGGGACCACAGGAGGCAGGACGGCAGCTGCTTAGCCCACTGCTTGGTCTAATCCCCTGAGCTGTCCTGTTCCTGGTACTATGGTCGCAGGGTGTTAATTAAATCATTCTCATTAATTCAGCCCAAGTGTAAATTAGGATGGAATGAAGATAAATTAGGTTTGAAGGCAGCTAATACATTTAACCCCATGCTGCTTATTTTGCAGCCTAACAAAATAACATTGTTAAGAGAGATAACAAGGCCAAAGCCTTGGGCACAGCTTCCTAATAGCATTAAAAACGAGCCCTTGGTTTGCTGTCACAAGGCAGAGGCGAGGACCAGCTCCCAGGGGCCCAGGGGACCGGTCTAACATCTTGAGGGAGGTGGTGGCCATTCTACAACAGGGATGTCTGTAGAGTTTCCCAAGATGTTTATGACTTATATCTCCGAAGTCTGTATCATCCGGTTTGATCACAAGTCTATCTAGAGAGTTCTTCCTGTATAAATACAAGACTTGCTGACGCTTTTCCTCCAGTAAGTGAAGTGATAAGAACTACCTTTAGGACTGGCTGAGAGACGCTGGAGGAATAACAGTTTGAATGGCTGTGATCCTAAATTGCCAAATCACTTTCAGCTGTGAAGTAAACATTAGAAAGTGCCTATAGGCCTGAAAACTTATCAGGCATCGGCTCAAGCAAACCACTGTACGGTTTGTAGGTCATTTGTCTTCCAGTTTTTATAACCCATAGAGTAAGTAATTTCTTTTCCCTTCCTCCATGCCGCTTATCTCCCTAAGGCAGATGAAGTGAATGTATATAGTCACTGAATACGTTCAAGATTTTCCAGACCACAACTTTTTTCCGCTTCTCTTTTCTTCAAGTGTAGAAAGGTGGCCACGTTAGGTAGAAAAGATACAGGAAAACAGCGTGGGTGGAAGACAGGATGGCCAGATGGAGTTCTCTCTTGTCTCAGTCCTGCCTGCTGAGCAAAGCTATTTGCAAAGACATGTAAACTTTGCTGTCCCCCCACCCCCCGTTTAAGGACACTCTGCATTTTCTGAGTGGTAAAGACGCAACAGAAACAGATGGCCTGTTCTTAGCTCAGCGGCTTCCGGTGGCAAGATCTCCAGCCGACCAAATGAACTGAGGACATGTGTTATTCCTAGGCAGGGTCATCTAGGTACAGGTCCCCATAGATTTGGTAAGTAACTGAAATAAGAAGGAAATATTTCTCTTTAATGAGAAAAAGTGTATAATCTCTTACACAGAACACCCGCCCCCACCCCAGTACCACCCTCCAGGGCAGATACTAACAATTGGTCTTCAGCACCAACCCGCTTGTTTTTGACCCGCAGTCCAGAGAGAGAAAGCGCTAGGAGGAGGTGCCTCCAGAGGCTGCACTGATTACCTTCCCCCACACCTTGCCGCAGGCTAAGAAAACATGTTTTTTAAAAGACATCTGTGCAATACAACACGTTTACCCCTCTCGGCTTTTCAGCACCTATCTCCGGTATCTGCGGCCTTTCTCTGTCTGGTCTTTGCTGATTTTTATCCACATCTTTAGGAACCAGGGGTCGGCTCGCAACCTACCCGGTCTCTTTACCTTGCAGCTCGCAGACCCCCCTGCACGTGGGTCTGATCGGTTACCGATCTGGCCTCTCTGGCTTTGTGGAGCAGTCTGGAGCCGCGACTCTGCATAATAAGTTAAAATATGAAGCAGATTTGTAAAGGCTCGTGGTGAAGCTGACGAGTTAATGCGAACAAAGGACTTCAGAGGGCACTGTCTTTCTTTGTTTGCGAGGAGCGAAATTTCTCAGCGCGAATACCTGGGGGGACCGTGCTTAAAGGAAAGTGGGGTTAAAGGACCGAGAGGGCCTTGGTTTCTGGTCTCTGGACTCCGGGCGCGCCAGGGGGAGCCTCCTCGGCCTGTTAAACCATCTCTGCGTCTAACATTTAAAAGAAAGCCGGGAAGTGGTTATCTCCACTCTAGCTATAGGGCTATGCCATTGCGAGTAGCGGTGTGCCCTCGAACTGGACAATTCACTCCAGATCTCCCTGGGCCTCAGTTTCCCAATCTGTAAAAAAAAAAAGGGGGGGGGGTGGCTGGACCGGTAGTCTCTACAGTTCATTCATATACTTTATTCCAAATGCCCAATAAAAACAGGCATTTCAGTTCCCAGTGGAAAGACAAGCCCCTGGTACAAAGATCAAAAATGGGTTTCATAAAGTGATTGCCGTTCGAGATTATTTTCTAATCACTTTTCCTTTTCGTGGCACGCGGCGCTTCAAACATGTATGGGCTGAACCATTTCTTTGCTGAACTCCTACCTAACACAACCTGGCGATAAAAGATAGGAAAGAGCCGGGTCTGAGAGGACGATTAAAGGTTTATCTCTACGGAGAGGTGGCGGCGTGGCCACTCCTTGGAGCAGTTCCTTTTGAATCAAGCGGCCGCGGCGATTGGCTGCAAAGCACGTGGTGCGCGCTCCGCCGGACAGCGCCCGGCTGCTGCTGCCCAGGGCGGCGCGGGGCAGAGTCCGGCCGCGGGTGCCGCACCCGCGGTGGGTGGGGGGAGGACGTGGGGGCAGGAAGCGCCCGGGGCTCGAGTCTTTCTGGTCCCCTGCCCTAGAGAGAAGCCCCACAGCCCGGTTTTGCCCAACCTGCGGAGTGCCCAGAGTGTCCAAAATTGTGTTCACACCTCGCCACTGTCTTCCCTCCAGGTATCTCGCTCAGCGGGCAGGCTGTGTGCGCCCAGGGCGCGAACCACTAACCCCCGTCTCGCCTCTTGTCTCTCTTTGCTGAGCCTCACGTCCTCTCCCGCAAGGCCGAGATCACACCTGGGGGGCCGCGCTGTCCCCAGCCACCCCAGAAGGGTCCCTCAGCACCCGACTCTGCTCAAGACGCGGACACAGCGACCCAGGAAAACTTGTTTTACTCGCGATTCCCGAAGGCTGCAGCTGCTCGTGGCTGAGATTTCGCATCCGCTTTGTCTCTCTCTCTCCCCCTACTTGCCACAGCCCCCTCCCCCGCTTCCTCTCTCGATTAACTCCCCCGACACGCTCTCCTCCCCTTCCTCCTCCTCCTCCTCCTCCGCCGGCCGCTTTCACGCGCTTCCTCCCTCCCCCCCGGTGTCACTTTTTGCCTACGCGCCCTCTCCCCTCCCTCCCCTCCCCTCCCCTCCCCGTCTCGCCGCTTATAGCCGGGCGCTGGGCTGCTGGGCGCAGACTGCTCGGGCAGCCGGAGAGGAGGCGGCGCGGCTGAGGCGCTGCAGAGGCCGAGTGGAGACGCCAGGCGGCCGCCGGCGCGCACGGCTCTTTCCAGCTCCCTCCCCCGAGCGTTCAGCCCGCCTCCTTCCGCGGCGCCTGCGGCCGCTGGCTCGCTCTTCCCTCCCGAGCGCCCTGCGGGAGCTGCTCCGCGGGTGGCAGGCACAGAGTCCGTGACCTGGGAACCGCGAGACCGCGGCGATCAGCCCGCGGTAACCAGCCAGCGAGCCGGAGCCCCATGCGCGCTCCTTTCGCTGGGGCAGTCGCTGTTGCTCCTTGGGGCTGAGACGTCTGCTCCGTCGCCTCCCCGCCCGGTTACCGAGGCCAGACCCAACTAACTGGTTGTGTACTGTGGCCGGCCGCCACTGCAGTAAGTCTCCGCCACCGCCGCGGACCTGTTGCGGGCGCCGCGGGTTTCAGGGGCTGCCTGGTCTGCGTGTGTGTGTGTGTGCGCGCGTGTGTGTGTGCGCGCGCGCGCGCGCACCGCGGAGCCCGGAGCTCGGACTTCGGTGGCGGTGAGGAGCTGTTCCCGGGCGGAGACCCCGGCCCGCCGCTGCGCTCCTACGGCAAACAGAGCCGGGCGCTGCCCGAGGGGCCTCCTCTCCGCCGCCCCGACGAGCCGCTGGGGAAAGAGGAGCTCAGCCAGGATACGATCGACGCCCCCAGCAACACGCCCGCAGCCCCACTCCCCTCCTCGGGAAGAGCTGTGCCGAGCGCGCGGGATTGTTTGTTCCCCTTGCACCCTTTGCGGCTCTGCGAGCCCATGGGTCACGCACAGACACCCCTAGTGAGGGCATGTTCACTGCGGCCAGATGTCTGTGGGGAATGAATGAAAACTGCTTTCTGAAAAATTAGTTTTTTGTCATTGAAGTTGTTTAGTCTTAACATGCTTAGCTTGGAAGGATAGGAATTGGTAGGCGGGGTGGAGATGAACCACTGAACTTGGCGTGTATCTGGTGTGCCCTTACAGGCATGGCCTTGTGTTAAAGAGCGTTACAATGCTATAGAGGACTTTAAGGTAAAATGCTTTTCTTGTTAACAGTCTCTCTATAGTGTTGTTCCTTTGTTATCAATAATGTAAATAGCCTGAGAAAATCTGCCTAGTTTCTCCTTTGATGGCCTGGAGATCAGGTTCAAAACTTTAAGAAATGTGACGCGCTGCTAAGTACTGGAGGCTGAGATCCTGGTAAAAGAGCATTAAGTGAACTGAAGTTACTGTAGCCAGAATTCCTTTTGATGTTCACTGGTAATAGCAGCCCTTTTCCCCTTCTTCTTTGTGGAGGCAGGTTAAGTATATGTGTGCGTTTTTTGGCCACTTACTTGGCATGCAAATATTATTTCTCTGGGGGCTTAAAAAATGCCAGAAGGATGATTCATTCTGTGTTGAAGGTGTGTTTAGAGGCTGTATACAGGGTTTCTGCTGATGCTTTAACGTTTGCATACTTTTAAAGCAAAAGGCAAGTTGTCTCCCTTGGGTCTTCAAGTGTACCTTTTAATCAAATATTCCTGCAAGATTGTTGGATTTTGACTGTGACACACTTCTCCATCTGGGTGGCATCCAAGATGACAGGCTAGGCTCTTCTGCTGGCTTTTGAACCTACTTGGGAAATACAGGAGCATAAACACAGGCTGCAAAGAGATGCAGATCCTATATCCCACGGTCTTCTAAACTGTTATGTTAAGTGTAAGCCTGGCTATGAGTGTTATTTTACACTGCTCAGGGAAATGCCTTCTGGGCCTGGTGGGTGTGATTCCAGCTCAATCTGCAGGCACTTTGGTGCTTCTGTACCTTTTGCAAGAGCCTCATTCTTCTGTCAGAGCTGCATTCACTGTTTGCCAGAAAGAAGGCAGCTTTTTTTAAAATTGAAATACAGTTGATTTACAATGTTGTTAGTTTCAGGTATAAAGCAAAGTGTTCAGAATACACACACTTTTATGAATTCCTTTCCATTGTAGGCTATTGCAGGACATTGAGTATATATGCTATACAGTAGGTCCTCTGCTACACAGTAGGTCCTTGTTGGCTGTCTATTTTATATATAGTAGTGTGTATTTTAATCCCAAACTCCTAATTTATTCCTCCTTTCTCCTTTCCCCCTTGGTAACCATGTTTGTTTTCTATGTGTGTGTCTATTTCTGTTTTGTAAATAAGTTCATTTCTATCTTTTTTAAAAAGGTTTTCCATGTAAGCAATATCATATGGTGTCTGTCTTTCTCTGTCTCACTTACTTTGTATGATACTCTCTAGGTCCATCCAAGGGAGGCAGCTTTGGAGATTGCTTTGGAAGCATTAGTTTAAAAAAATTAAAAAGCATAGCTACTCATTTGGAATTCTTGCAAGTTTCTATATAAGGCATAAGAGTATTTATACCATTTTTTGAGGTTTAGGCTAAAACTCTTCTTCAAAGTACTTAAGATTGAATGTGCTCATGCAAATGATGACTACAGCAGTTGAACAGCAGGGATGCTAATTCAGGTTTTGAACACATTGGAGAACCTGGTGCATTTACATAGGATCCTGTTGCTCTTTGGAGCACTGGGCCTTGGGTAACATGGACTAGACCTTAGAGGCTTAGCTTGAGGTGGGGGTGATGCTGGCCTCCTCACCATTTGTCACAGCTCAGGTCACTGTGGAGATGGATGGCTGCTTCCTAAAGTCTTAACACCAGAGCCCTAGGACTCTGTTGTTTATTTTCATCTCCAGTAAGTCATGTTTACTCATGATAAAAAGTTACATGCCTAAAATAAAAGAAAACAAGTTGCAACCCCTAATAGTATGAGGCTGGTGTGTCAAAGGCACCTGCCTCTGTTGTTTTTCTGTGCCTGCCTTGCCGCTGCTGGTCAGGTTGAAGGAAACAACCTGGTAAGGACTGGCTGTTCCCTCTCTGGAACAGATACTGTATCGATGCAGTTCACTGTCCAGGAGTAAACAGTTTCCCTACGAATCCTCTGACAGGTGGGTTCTTGAAGCCTTTATTCCTTTGACTTAACAGAAGGGTAGGGTTAAAAAGGAAAAAGATAATTCAATTTTTGAAGATAGGTGATAGGCGTGTCCTGTATCTTTAGTCTACACTTTGATGATTGAGGAAAGCCAAAGAGTCAATTCAGTTCTGCTATAATTCCCATTTAGATACTGAGGAAAGCACTGTAGTCAGCAAATAAATTCTAGGGTGCAAATAAATTCTAGAGTGACCGTAAGTTAACAATGGCTGGCAACACACATACACACGCACACGTGTGTGTATGTGTGTTTTGATTTAGATAAAGTAACATTTGCGTTCTGATCTCCCTGTTTGCAGGTGCCAGCGTTTGCAGGTACCCAGGGATGGTCCTGGTGATCCCTGTGTAGCCGAGAGCGAGCAGTGGATACACTCTTCGTTCTTGCAGCTGGTTTTCTAAGAATTGATTTAAAGCAGGGAGAACAGAACAACGAAACTCCTGAGTTTGCTACTCAAAATAGTCTTTCTTTTCTGGGCACAAATCCCCATTTTGGAAGCCGGCCAGAGCAGGAAAGGTGGGTGGTAATTGAGGCCAGAGTCTATTCTGTGTTTCCAGGATAGCTTGCTGATCAGTAAATGGTCATGTTTATACTGGGGCTCTTTTAGGACTGAAGTGGTAGAGGTGTCTGGTTAGAAATGATTTGTGATGTTAAATAAATGTTTGGTCACTTCAGAAGTTGGCTTACACCTGTGGTTTTAGTGTTACATTTCCCATTTACTGTACCTACACTTTGGTAAAGACAGTGGGTCTTACCAAAGGAATTCTTAATGGAATTAATTAGTAGGTATTTGTCTTACACATGGCTTTATGTTGCATAGGGCATTAAAACTTGTGCCCATCCCGGCATTACGAGAGCTGGAGGCCTGGCATTCATTGCAAGGGACCAACCCTGAATCAGCTGGCCCAGGGCAGGGACCTGTGAGAATGAGACCTTGATCCTCTTGGCTTTTGCTGACTTACATTCTCCAGGACTTCAACATCCTGAAAGTTGGCAGTCAGGTTTTCCAAGATGAACCTGCTCTTGAGCAGTGATTTTTTTTTTTTTAAACAATGTATAGTTTACATAGCTCAACAGTAGTCTTGAGTGTCTTTCCTTATAGGTAACTGTCTCTGGCTTTGGATAGGCCTGGCCATCCATTATTCAGAATATTAGGCAGCGGGGCCCGCCGTGAAGTTTTTTGTTCCCTCGTGTCTTTTGTCTTCTGGTTTCCATGTGGCTTTGGTTCGGCTGTTCCGAACACCGGGAGCATCCCTGTTCAGTAGTTGCGTGTGGTTTTTTTCAGGAGTGGAGACAATGTCTGTCAGTGTGCACGAGAACCGCAAGTCCAGGGCCAGCAGTGGCTCCATCAACATCTACCTGTTCCACAAGTCCTCCTACGCGGACAGTGTCCTCACTCACCTGAACCTGTTACGCCAGCAGCGCCTCTTCACTGACGTCCTTCTCCACGCGGGCAACAGGACCTTCCCCTGTCACCGGGCCGTGCTGGCCGCGTGCAGCCGCTACTTCGAAGCCATGTTCAGCGGGGGCCTGAAAGAGAGCCAGGACAGTGAGGTCAACTTCGACAATTCCATCCACCCGGAAGTCTTGGAGCTGCTCCTCGACTATGCCTACTCCTCCCGGGTCATCATCAATGAAGAAAATGCAGAATCGCTCCTGGAAGCCGGCGACATGCTGGAGTTTCAGGACATCCGGGATGCGTGCGCCGAGTTCCTGGAAAAGAACCTGCACCCCACCAACTGCCTGGGCATGCTTCTGCTGTCCGACGCGCACCAGTGCACCAAACTCTACGAGCTGTCCTGGCGGATGTGTCTCAGCAACTTCCAGACCATCAGGAAGAACGAAGACTTCCTGCAGCTGCCCCAGGACATGGTAGTGCAGCTCTTGTCCAGTGAAGAGCTGGAGACCGAAGACGAAAGGCTTGTGTACGAGTCTGCAATTAACTGGATCAGCTACGACCTGAAGAAGCGCTACTGCTACCTCCCAGAGCTGTTGCAGACGGTGCGGCTGGCGCTGCTGCCGGCCATCTATCTCATGGAGAACGTGGCCATGGAAGAACTCATCACCAAGCAGAGGAAGAGCAAGGAGATCGTGGAAGAGGCCATCAGGTGCAAACTGAAAATCCTGCAGAATGACGGCGTGGTGACCAGCCTCTGTGCCCGGCCCCGGAAAACTGGCCATGCCCTCTTCCTCTTGGGAGGACAGACTTTTATGTGTGACAAACTGTATCTGGTCGACCAGAAGGCCAAAGAGATCATTCCCAAGGCTGACATCCCAAGCCCAAGAAAAGAATTCAGTGCGTGTGCAATTGGCTGCAAAGTATACATTACTGGGGGCCGAGGGTCTGAGAATGGAGTCTCGAAAGACGTCTGGGTGTATGATACCCTGCATGAAGAGTGGTCCAAGGCGGCCCCCATGCTGGTGGCCAGGTTCGGCCACGGCTCTGCTGAACTCAAGCACTGCCTGTATGTGGTCGGGGGGCACACTGCTGCCACTGGCTGCCTCCCAGCCTCCCCCTCAGTCTCTCTGAAGCAAGTGGAACATTATGACCCCACAACCAACAAATGGACCATGGTGGCTCCCCTCCGAGAAGGGGTCAGCAACGCCGCAGTGGTGAGTGCCAAGCTCAAGCTGTTTGCTTTTGGGGGTACCAGCGTCAGTCATGACAAGCTCCCCAAAGTTCAGTGTTATGATCAGTGTGAGAACAGGTGGACGGTCCCGGCCACCTGTCCCCAGCCCTGGCGTTACACGGCGGCAGCTGTGCTGGGTAACCAGATTTTTATTATGGGGGGAGACACCGAGTTCTCCGCCTGCTCTGCGTATAAATTCAACAGCGAGACTTACCAGTGGACCAAGGTGGGAGATGTGACGGCAAAGCGCATGAGCTGCCATGCCGTGGCCTCCGGAAACAAACTCTACGTGGTTGGAGGGTACTTTGGCATTCAGCGATGCAAAACTCTGGACTGCTACGACCCAACGTTGGATGCGTGGAACAGCATCACCACAGTCCCGTATTCACTGATCCCTACTGCATTTGTCAGCACCTGGAAACATCTGCCTTCTTAAATGCCTTGCATCCTGGAGAGAGTGAGCATGAGGTAAGTCAGCTTAGCTGTAAGTATCTGTATAGTTGAGTAAGCTGTGTAAGCTCGTATGTGGAATAAGACAGGCTCCATATAGCCCATCCTGTAGAGGGACCACACAAACTATACCAATAAAAGCACTTGCACCCCAAAGCTTAAACACTTTTGTTGACCACAGCTGCAACCCCCCCAGATCATCAGCCAGTGGTTCTCAGCCTCTACTGAGCCTCAGAATCTCCCAAGGAGCTTGCCAAAATCTGCCCACCCCAGAGCCTAGGTTTGTTGGGTCTGGATGGGTCCCAGGCATTAGCATTTTTAGAAAGTTCTTCAGTGATTCTAATTACGACCTGGTTGGGAACCCTGACCTATGTTAATAATGCCAGCTGATGTCTTCTGAGCCCTCCCCATTTGCTGGCTGTTGGGCTGTGTGTTTCACATGGATCTTTTCATTTGGTCCCTACAACAACCCTGTGGGGCATTATTACAGGAGCACTTTATAGATGAAAACACCTGATGTACACAGGGGTTAAGTAAGTTGCCTGAGGTCATAGGGCTTAGCAGGTGGAAAGGTTGGTCAAGACCTCCGCCCAGGCAGTCTGGCTTCAGAGCGTAAGCACTTCAGCTCATGCCGAATGGACACTTAGTACACTTCACATTGGTATCACCCCAGGAGATAATTGTTGATATTTAGATTGAGCTTCCTTAAACCCTTTTAGGAATAAAGTAGGGTTTCAAAAATCGAATGCTAAAAATTATTCCCAGTGTGTTCTGTCCAAAATTATTTATTAGCTTATTTAAAATGTCCACCCGCCCCCCATCCCCAAACTGCCCCCTATAGGGCATTCACTAACTTTTGTGAAATCTGGGTCTGTCCTTGGAAACAGTTGCACCTGCATTGTATAAGCTTGTCTGATGCATGGACACAGAGCCATCCAAACCGCCCTCCCTGCAGCTTTTCAGAGTTAATCATTCAGGCTGACCTCATTGTCAGGGTGAACAAAAATTGTGTTTCTGTGTCATATATCTGAGTACATAATGGTTGTCTTGTGTACTTAAGAGTATATCATACTCTTGGTTCAAATAATTAATAGGCCTTTGCAGTTCAGGGTTCAGGGAGCTAATGGCTGCCTCGCTTGCTTGTAAAGCACTCAGGATTGGCCCCGAAGTCACTTAAGCATGTGTACGTGTAGCACAGAGCACGTGGAATGGGTTGATTTGTTTTGGTGACTAGAGGGCTCGTTACTAATAATAAGAGGATGAAGTTTAAGACTCTGGAGGAGCTGCTTGTGAAGAGGAACTCATTACTTGGAAAGGTTCAGTTCTGTGTCCTCTAGTATGTTTCACACCTTTCAAGGGGACCGTCCAGCAAAGAGGGGATTTGGACTCATTTGTCTTTTCTTTACCCATCTCTTACAGCTCGTTTAGAAACACCAGTAAAATTGACCTCCCTTTCACATGTAATCTTTTTATTTCTTTCATTTCTTCCACCATCTCCTCCCGCCTGTTACAGTTGGTACAGTTCTTAGTAATGTAATGTTTACCTGCTCTGAGACACCGTCAGGGGTGCAGGAACTGTCAGGACCGTCTTCTGGGGAGCGAATGGGGTAACTGTTCAAACCAAACTGGTTTTTGCAGCCTTGCTGGCATCTCAGTAATCCTGAATAAACAAATGCTCTGAAAGGGGTTACTTCATTTGCAATATAAATGCATTACTCAACTCTAAAGCAAGTTTAAAGAACCTTCTAGGCAGAAACATCAATTAACTGCGTGCTAAATTGGGTGTTAGTCCAGAATTGAGTATATTTGCATAGGAGAGCCTTAAAAGTTGCCAGTGACAGTTTCGATACTTCCAAGCGGTAATTGGCCTGGCATCCTTGGAGGGAGATAAGGAACTGGAGGCAGAAAGAGAGTGACCACGTGAGTCTGGTTCTAGCGTTCAGCTGTGAAGGCTAGACCTCTCTGCACTTCAGACTTCTCCTTTGTTAAATGAGTGATTCAAATTGTGCTTTCCTTGAGATCTGTCCCAGTTTAGACTTGGATGAATTGATAAATGAGAAAAAAGCAAAGAAAGGGGTGAGAATACCTAGCCCATGTCAGTAACATATTAAGTGTTCAATACTCTTTACTAGTTTTCTTTCCTCCCTTCAATTTAGGCCTTACTGCGAAGTGGAATTAGCTTTATGTGTTGTGGGAAAATGAGGTTTCTATGACTGTTACCTGCTTGTTATCTCTATACTTCAATTTTGGTACCTTCTTTCTCAGCCCAGAGTGAGTATGTTAGCAAACACTTGAATTCATCCTCTCCTGGGGCTTTGAACCTTAATCACACATGTCCGGCCCCTGGGAAATGGAGCAAAAAAAGTGTTGGGTTATATTCGAAACATATCCTCTCCACTCTTGGTGCTATTAGCCAGAGAGTCAAGCACAGGACAAGCAAATTTGACTGGGCTGGATTTGCCTTTTTAAAGGATAGTGTGGGCCTGATCAAAGCCGCTCTTGCAGTTTCCGACGGGGAGAATGTTGGTTTAAATTTTTAAAGTTTACTGCACACAAGATAGTGTTGAAACACTTAAGCCGGATGGAGTGACTTAAAAGAGGTACTGTGTAGGTATCAGCCGTGAGCTGCAAGCATTTCCGGGACCTGGCTTTGCCTTCCAAATGTAGGTGCTACCTGAATTAATACAGTGTTAAACTTTACCTCTGCCTGAAAGCTTATCCACCAAGGTGATTTTAATTCTTTCTTGCTGCTCTGTCAGCGCTGGGAGGGACGGAAAGGAGATGACTTTGATTTCACTGCATGTTCATGGTGCTCTGTGGCCCCAGCTTGACAACACTTGGATTTTGGTTCGCTTGTGCCCTGCCCCCCTTTCTAGAGGTGTTTTTGTTTTGGGTGTTTTGTGTTTGTTTTTTTTTTTTTTTTTATGGTTTGTTTTTCTGTTTGAGTATGCAACATCTTGAAATTTCATATTGTTACAAGATACATTCTTTTGGTCTCATGTTGATGTATAGGTTCCAAGGAGGTGTGGGGGTGGGGGGTGACACCTTAGTCTAAGGAATGTCTTGAAAGCTTGAATCGCTGTTTTGAAATGGAAGAAACAGCTAATGGAATGATCAGACTTCTGAACACACGAGAGCAAGAAGGACTCCGTGAGTGATGAGCGGCCGCTCCTGAATTCCCTTTGTCTCTACTTGGAATTTCAGCATCGGGGCTGCAGATTCCTATGCTAGGGCTGGAAGTGTGCTCCAAGAACAGATAGGGGGAGCTTTTCAAAGACAAAAGCCCTCTGCAAACTCTCCTTATGTAAAATTAGACTTAACCAAGTGTGAAGGATGGGTGCTGTGAGAAACCACCAGCTCCCATGAAACCTGCAAGCTTTGTGGTTCCAGCACCTTGAATTTCTAATTGACGGGCAGTCAGTCCTGTGGGTAATGATGCTGAATGCTGCATCCCACAGCCCGAGTCTCCCAAGTGTGGACTGATGAACTTGGAGAATAAACTCCAGCCCTGGCTGCTGAGGCCTGATGTGCTGTCATGTGAAAAGAAGCGAGACTGATTTCTGCCATAATGAATAGCAGAGATGCATTTAAATAAGAGGATTAATATGTCTGCTTTCTATATGGTGAATAAATTTAATTTGGAATCCTTTATGGTAAATGGGCCAAAGCGGGTGGGGGTGAATTGGCAGAGGAATCTCTTGTGACCCTCTGGTGATCACTTTACAGTGGCTCTGTTTAACCATGGAGAGGAATTACGCATATCAGAAGCAGAAGATGTAACAGCACCTAGATGTGTAGGTTTGGTTTGAATGTATGTGTGTTTAATCAGGAAGTGAGGATCTTTTCTGTGGATACCATTGTTTTTGCTGGAGCATCTGCATGCACAAATGCACAAGTGTGTTCATTTAAGTCTGGCACTTTAAATATCTTTGCACTGTGCCTACCAAATGTGTAATTAAGACCTTTAGAAGCAATATTGACCAGCTCTGTCCTGAGTTTAAATTTTTTTTTTAGATTTGAGACTTAACAAAAAATCTTCCTTCTCCTCTATTTTAGCTGACTCCATCCCTCGATGAGACAAGATGTGATTTCTACTTTAGAGATGCCAAATTGAATGAAAGACAAGAAAAAGGAAAAGAAGTTGCTACAAGACTCGCATCCAATCCACTGCACCTTGTAAATGCTTCAAACTGGACATGAAGGAAGGGGATGGGGGAGGGGGTGGGATTTTCAGTGCAAGTAGCACATGGTTTAAATATGAATGAACAAACCTGTGATCTAGTCCTTGTCTTGTAATTGTGGATTAATGTCAGCATTAATCAGCTTCTCAAAGGGAGAGAAAAGCCAGCCCTTTTTCCTTGCTGTACCATATTCAGCATTTGATTTTCCATGGGTTCCACCACTTAAGTGTAAAATTTGAAATGGTTGTCACCTCTCTCTGAGGAGCAAGCTTGAAGCCTCCACACCAGCTGCTGTTGGAGATTTGAAAACCCGACTGTGGGGCCAAGAGGGGAGCTGGCTGGGCTGGCTGCAGAAGTGAGGACCGCTGGACTCCACGCTAATCTCCCAGGGCTGTGCTCCCCAGAAATGCTTCTGAACAATGGGGACATTGTTGGTAGCTGTTTGCTAGATGTTCTTTTCTATTTATAAGTGACTTTAAACTTTCCCTTGGCTGGTAAGAAATGTGTTGTAGATTTAGCTATTTATTGTTTGAATCCTGCATGCTGAAACAGTGCTTATAGTTGTCTTCACGTGTATGGACGCGTGTGAATGGTTGTATGTTTTGCACAATTTTGTGACCATTGTGATGTGCTCTGCTGCACAAAAGTGAAAACTTTGGCGTTACAATTAGGGGAATAACTGGAGGGTGGGTTGGGCAGGGTTGGGGGTGGGCGGATTTTGTAAATGTCAAGACAGGGAAAGATTACAAAATAGAAACTTAAAGTTACATCCTAGAGGTAGGGAAAGCATGAAGGTCATTTTTTTCTTAAACTTAAGTCAACTTTGGGGTGTCGTGGGCTCTGGTCATGCTGGAGGCTCCTGGGGCAAGGGAAGCCTTCTTTCTGTCCTTCCCATCCCTCTTCGATTTACTTGCTTCTGTCTCAGCTACTGAAGTTTGGAAAGGACCAAATCACTTGGCAGGTTTTTTTTTTTTTTTTTCCCCCTTTGTGTGATATCCTGGAATCCTGGAAATTCTATCGACTAGTTCTGTATATAGGGCACAGGTAAAGGCATTGTCCAAAGTTTATTTATTTATTTATTACCCTGTGAGAATGCTTGGCCATAACCCCAGTTAAAACAGAACTCTCACCGACAGAAATTAATTCACTCATCAGATTTGCTTGACCAAGACTGGTCGTTCTTTCTTCCTGCTGTAGCATTTAGCAAGTGCTAGAAGTTCTCCAAGGCGATATTCAGAGGGGTAGAGTGTATACTTCAGTGCTCTCTCTTAGGTAATTCTCTGAGAGAACTCTTTGGTGCACCAAAGTGACACGTATGGCCCCCCCCAAACACCAGAGAATTGTAAGCAGTGGCCCCCGCCGAGAGGCCTCCCTGGAGAGCTGGGAATGGGTTGTGAATACATTCTTTGCTAGTTGCAGTGCTTGTTTGCTAAACATGTGCCGTGATGGGTATTAGCGGTAGACTCCTAGGTGCTTCCTTGCAAGTGTCCGGGGAAGCCCAGCATTTGCAACTCACACTGCTTCCATTGCTGTTTCTCATAATATTGTATCTTAGAAAATAGGGTTTAAGACTGATAACCTTTGACATTGTGTGTTTGCATTGTCTGATGACAGATAAATCCCTCACATTTCTCTCCACCTGAATACATTAGACTAATTGTACATGTCTGTCCGTGCCGTGAATAAGTGGGCTATAGTCGGACCAAAATAAATGAGCCATTGAAATCAAAGGGAGGGTCTCAATACTTTCCAGCAGTCAGTCCCTCGCTCTTAGATGTGTTCTAAGCAATGCAAATGTCTGATTGTACCCTGGCAGTGTATTGTAGCAGTTACAGCTCCGTAGTTTGTGATGCAAATCTGGCAAGATGTGGGTGTCGCTACGTGGCTTTTGAGAGCAGGGTGAATTTTCTGCAGCTGTTTCGAAGTTGTGGTCTGCCCTTGAATTCTCTATTAATTGCAGTGTGTGAGCCAGAGGGAGCGGTGGTCAGGGTGGGCCCGCAGCCTGCAGGGAACTTTCTGGACTCCTGCTCTTTGAATTGACAGAGGCATTTGGGCTCACTGCTTGACCATTCTCACCCTGTGAAATGTCCTACACTTTGAAGCAAATACAATTCACAGCACAGCGCACACAAAAACCTTGGCATAAGACAGAAAAGGTTCTTCTTATTCTGTGGACTGGTTGCTGTGGAAACGGATAACAAAGGGCAGCCTTCCACTTCTGGTATAATTGTGTAGACCCCTTTTCTCTGGGCTTGACACCTGTCTGAATAAGAATGATTAGAGCTGAATAATATCCCTCTCTTGACTATTTTGAGTATGTGGTTCACGTACAAAACTGTAAGTTGAAGAAGTAAAGTGTTCGTGTTCATATGTACTTGTTTGCTACTACATTTTTGAGGTTTTGTAAAACTGTTATTTTTTTTTTTCACAATGTGAAACTGAAGGTCAAATAAATTATTAGAGATTTTCTCTTCATTGTGTGTATGGGTCATTATTGAATATAACTTTAGGCATTTAAAAATTGTGCTTTCTCTAGTTGAATTCAAAAGAGGATCATTTCAAATTTTTCTGGGTGTCCTCTATTTCACCATTTAGTTATATCCATTTATTAGAGCAGTTTTGCACATTAAGTAATTTAAAATTTTGGCCTTTTAGAATATTTAAGCAAACCCAAAGTATACCTCAGTTGGGCTTACTGGTAGTTTAGAATATAAAGTCATGTACTATGCAGTGATAAGACAGCATGCCTAATATATAGAAGGAATTTAGTTTCTGTACTCCTTGTGGGATATATTTTGTTACGAAAGCTGTGAGAGAAGAGGCTGGAGGTAAATCCTGTTTTCATCTGACACTGCCTTAGAGTCATTTAAAGTAAGTGAAAATGTATGCATATTATTTCTTTGAAGTGGCACGAAAAAGCACAAGTTTAACCCCTCTGGTACACTTAGCTTCTTTCCAGTTGAAAGCCGCCATCCCAGTCGGCTCATCGTAAAGCCTCTTGCGCCCACTTCAGGATGGCTTCATGTCTCATGGAGATGGTCCCTTATCACTTAAGGTGGGCCCCTTGTTGTTTTAATGGGCAGAGCAACATTGGGCATGATCTTTTTTGGATAGACCATAAATTCTACCTAATTAGAAGTCTAGGAGAGACACAAGTAGGCAGAGTGCAATTACTGCCCTTGGACTTGGACCAAGATGTCAGAGCAGATGCCTCAGGTTTTACAGAAGCGTCTTTCAGGCCCATGCTGGGTGAGGCTGGTCCGGAGCCAAGCCTTGAGAACAAGTGACTGAAGAGTCCTTCGGTCCCTTGGTGCACAGTGACCCATGGAAGCCCTGTTGGTGACGTCATCTATGACACCATGTGACGTGGTGAGAGGGGAGAGTTAGTGGACCCATGGGATCCTGAGGGAAAGCCTTGATGCCAGTCCTCAGAAGGCCGGAGAAGAGTTCATGTAGAGATGATTGGGGACCGACTTCTCATTCTCAGGAGTTCTTTATCATCTCAGTAGGGATGTGTAAACAGATTAAAGAAGATACTTCAGATTCCTAATTTTCATTCATTTGGAAATTTCACTTCATTCAGATACCCTTATCACCCCAATGGTGGCTACATTAGTCTGGATTGCCTTCAAATGTGTATAATAGCAATTGAAATCTGGCCATGGTGGTTTATCCACAGTTGGTGAAACCTTTTGGAGGCTGGCAATCCAGGGCTTGAACAGTATGCCTACAAGGCCATTAGTGGTCTGGGGTTCTTCTTTTTAAAAATTTATTTATTTATTTTTTGCTTGGCTGTGTGAAGTTCTAGCGTGGCAGGTGGGACCCTCAGTTGTAGACGTGGGATCCTTTTGTTACGGCATTCTGGGTCTTTAGTTTCAGCATGTGGGATCTAGTTCCCTGTCTAAGAATCAAAACCAGACCCGCTGCAATGGAGGGGCAGAGTCCCAGGCTCTGGATCACCAGGGAAGTCCCAGGGGCTCTTCTGCCTTGGCATCCTGGACGTGGGCCTTTGGTCCTTATGCTTACAGGCTGGCAGATGTGCTGTGCTGTACGTAGTCTCTCAGTCGTGTCCAAGTCTTGGACTGCAGCCCACCAGACTTCTCTGCCCATGGGATTCTCCTGGCAAGAATATTGGAGTGGGTTGCCATGTTCTCCTCCAGGGAATCTTCTGAACCCAGGGATCAAACCGCTGTCTCCTGCCTTGTAGGTGGATTCTTTACCAGCTGGGCTACCAGAAAAGCCCATGGCAGCTGTAACTCACAGAACTACATGTGCATTCTAGGTGGCAAAGATGGGGGCAAAGGGGAAGAAGTATTTGTCAGATGAAATTTCCTTTTTCTTGAGACAATTAAGTTTCCCAAAAAGACCCACCTCAGAAACTTAAACACCTCTCACTGGCCAGAATTGGGTCTCACGACCTCCTAAAGAAGTGAGAGAGCCTGATAAGAGGAGTACTTTTATGTACTCCTCTTACAGGGCGTGATGCCACCCCATACAAAAAAGTGATTTTTTTGTTGCTAAGGGTGAAAAGGAGAGCAGATGTTGCTAAGCAGTTGCTGCCTAGGGTCTGCCACAGTGGATGATCCAAGGGTCATTTTAAACAATAGCCCCATTGATGGAGTGACTATGAGGCACTGGGGCTGCACTAAGGACATGCTTTCCTTCATCTCTTAATTCTCACAACAAATGCAGGTAAGTACAGAGAGGTTCCCTAACATCTCTAAGCCTCAGTTCCTTCCTCTGTAAAATAAGGGTGATTAATTTTTGTTCTTGTTCAGTCACTAAGTCGTGTCTGACTCGTTGCGACCTCGTGGACTGCAGCACGCCAGGGTCCTCTGCCCTCCACTGTCTCGTGGAGTTTGCTCAGATGCATGTCCTTTGAGTCGGTGATGCTATCCAACCATCTCACCCTCTGCTGCCCCCTTCTTTCTCCTTCAATGTTTCCCAGCATTCAGGGCCTTTTCTAATGAGTCAGCTAGAAACATTTATTTATATGCTACATTTAAGCACCAAGCTCAGTGCCTGGCACATCGTAGGTTCTCACTAATTTTCATGTCATTTTTAGATATTTTAAACATCCAATAAATCAGAATCTGAGTGCTTATTCTGTGTGACGGATTGTGCTGACATGTCCATCACCTTAATTGATCCTTAGAGCAATTAAGAGGCACTTTTTTTTTTTTGGCTGCACCCACGAGGCATGTGGGATCTTAGGTCCCCACCAGGACTCAAACCCCTGCCCCCTGCAGTGGAAGCTCAGAGTCTTAACCACTGTACCCCCAGGGAGGTCCTGAGAACAGGCACTGTTATTACCCCCGTTTTGTAGATGAAGAAACAGGTTTTGAGAGATTAACTTGCCAAGGAAGTGGTGAAGCCTGGATTTCAAGGCATGCTCTATGAACCTGTCCAGGAATGTGGAGGATGGTGACTCACGGGGCTGAGCCTGACTGTGGGAAAGCCAGGACTGCCCATATCTATTGTGTCTGGGAAGGCGTGACTTCGTGAGAAGGGCTGAGAAGTTTGCAAGTGGTGAGTCCCACCCTGGACACCAGGACTAAAGCAAAGGCAAGGAAAATCTACTAGGCCGCTCACAACGTTCCTTGATGACAGGTTTCTGAAATTCTGATTGAGGAGAATTTTTAAATAAATGGGGGCCCTGGGTGGTTGTTACACTTGATAACTCACTGAGCTGTACACTTAGACTCTGTGTACTTTTCATTCGTATAATGTTAATCGCTTAAACATTGAATATACAAATGGACAATGGACAGTGCATAATAAAAATACAATTCTGAACCATAAAAACCTGCAGCAACCAGACCAGGAAACCAACCGTATTATCTTCTGTAACCAGCCCAGAATGTCAGCCTGCAATCTACAAGTCAGACTTGCAGGAAGTCAGATTACTATCTCTAGCAACTGGTCTAAGAAGTCAAACAATAACCTGTGCAACAATTGGCCCCAAACAGCCAGGACCTGATTAATAACTTCCAGCTTTTCTAGTTTTTGTTGCTACTCCCCACTTCGGACCAACCAGAAAAAAATCAAATATCCCCTCCTAACTATCATATAGCATGCCTGCTTCTAGTTAGCCTGCCTCCAGCTTCCCTAGGTCACCAGCCTCCAACCCGGGCATATCTGAAACCTTCCATTTTTTCCACTATAAAGCTTTCCCACTTCTGTGCCGCCTTTGAGTCTCTGCCAAAACCAACTGACAGTGACCGACTCCCCTGCAATACAGCAAGCTCTGAATAAATAGCCTTTGCCTGTCTCATTTTGTTGATTTTTGTTTATTTTGACAGACAAATGTTTGTTCGATAAAAAGTTAAATATTTCAATAAAAGTGTTCATAAAAATGAAGTGAGAACCAACATTTTGGGTTCTGGGCAAGCTGGGCTTTCAGAGGATGTTATTTGCATCCTGCATGTCACAGTAAGATGAAACGTACACAACACATATTGTATGAGAAAAATGGATTTTGAGTTAATGAGGTTGAGATTAGGGCATCTGGTTTGCCAAAAGGAGAGCAGTTGCTTTGTTTGGGAATATTGTGAATAAAGTGAGAACACTTAAGTGAGTTTTACAGCCATATTCATGGTGCACATGAATGTATGAATAAATGCAAAAACTTAGCAGTTAATTCCTGGTCTTGCCTGTCACAAATCTTAAGTGCTTTGCCTGTCTGACACATACTCAGACAAGCCATCTGTCCTGCATTTGAGTTTAATCACAGACAATGAATTGTAAAGCTCTGTTATTTGTCAGACCTTGGACCACTAAGTGCAAGACCTAACTTTCAGAGGAAAAATAAAGTGTACATTGAAGCTTGACTAGGAATTAAAAGCAACTTGACTAAGTAAATTATAAATCTACCATAATCTCGTCCCGCTCTGCTTACAGCCCAGCTTGCTTTGTGAATTTGGGAAGACCAGATGAGACAAAGTTTCTGTCTTTCTCTTTCTCTGGTCCTGTTTCCTTGGCAACCATAATCTTTATATGGGCAAAGATGGGGGACGGCATCGAGGAAAGGCAGTTGGAGGGGCAGCCAAGTCTTCTACTAATCCTTTTCTTGGGTTGTTGGATGATTTGTTTTGTTACAAAAAGTGATTTTACACCCAGTTTTTAGACGTTGCTGGGGGTGTTTATTGAATATCCTAGAAGGGCTGAGAGCACTTGCTGATATTGTAAGTACAAAGAAGATGAAATCAGTAGATACAAATTGGGCACCTGCAAAGTGAGAACTAAAACCTCTCTCTCTCTCTCTGAGGATCTAACTAATCTATCCGCAAGCTCTAAATTGCAAACACCGGGGTACCACTCAGCCACCCACACACATTCTGGCCAAGTCCGTTGCTGCCAGGAAAACTGTTTTTGAGAGAAGAGATCTAGGAATTCTGCTATCATGTGTCTGCTCTGAAGGGAAGGAAGGGAGAAAGAGTAAAAGTAGAAGGATCCTGGGGCAGACGTGCCTGGGGGTCCACCTCACATTCCTTTCAGATGCTTACTGAGGTTGCACCTATTCAAGAGACGGAGGCGATCAGTCAGTATCCTGTTAAAATGGAAATCCCTAAGCTCAGTCTGGGGGGCTGTTGGTATTTACCTGTTCAAATGATCCAGGCCACCCTGGGGCGTGGGTGGGGGTGGGGGCGCTGATCAGATGCGTCAGGGAACCCTGTGGGGGGTTCTGCCCAAGTGGGGCTCAGGCTGGAAGGCACACACAGGGGAACACTGGGAGTCAGGAGGCCTGTGGGTCTTGTAGCAGCAGGTGGGAGAACAAATGAGAAAGGCACGATTTTACTTCAAAAATGTTACCGTTGGTGGGAGGGAGGGATGAGAGGGCAGAGCATGGAAGATTTTTAGGGCCCTTAAGCCATTCTGTATGATACTATAATCATTGAAATGTCCTTATGTATTTGTCCAGACCCGTAGAATATATACCAAGAGTGAATCCTAAGGTGATAATGTGTCAGCGTTAAGTTCCCAATAGACCCAGGCTGCAACAAATGGACGACTCTGGTGGGGACTTTGACACAGGGGGATGTTGTGTGTTGCTGGACGGGGGGGTTATGAATCCCTGGTCAGGTGGTGTGGGAACCCTGTCCTTTGCTGGCAGTTCTGCTGTGAACCTAAAACTGCCCTAAAAAAAAAAGAAGGTGTATTAAATGCCAAAAAAATAAAACAGAGTCTTTAAAGGATGTCAAATACATTGTTAAACCTAAATAAGTCATATAGTGTATATATATATATTTTAAAAACTGTTACCATGGGTGAACTCCATGTACTGGAAAGAGAAACTCTCCCATCCGTGCATTCATTGACCCAGGACCCTGGATCAGGCCCTCCTAGTGCAGGCTTAGGACGTGGAGTCATGATGAGGAACGAGCCACCAATTATAACACCGCTGCCAGGAGGATACGTCCTACACTCCAAGCTGCGAACTCAAAATTCACACTGTCAGAACCGACTGACTCACAAATTAATGACAGTCAGTATTTTGGCAAATACCTATACATGAATATCTGCATTCACAGTATAAGCGTTGATTCAGGGATCTTTATTTCTGCACATTTTTTTTTTCCTTCTTAAGACTTTGTGTTTGAAATTTAAGGACTGTAATATATTCTTATTTCCATGTTCAGGTATTTTTCTAGTGCAGAAAGTCAACTTCATAAATGGCAGTTGTTGTTCGATCACTAGGTCGTGTCCAACTCTTTGCAACCCAATGGACTGCAGCACGCCAGGCTTCTCTGTGAAAGTTGCTCAGTCGTGTTTGACTCTCTGTGACCCCATGCACTATTCAGTCCATGGAATTCTCCAGGCCAGGATACTGGAGTGGGTAGCCGTTCCCTTCTCCAGGGGATCTTCCCAACCCAGGGATCGAACCCAGGTCTCCCACATTTCAGGTGGATTCTTTACCAGCTGAGCCACCAGGGAAGTCCAAAATACAAATGCCTGTGTGACTAGAAATTCATTTTGTCGTTCACTGGTCTATTGGCTTGGAACATTTTCTTTTGAAATAACCAGAGAAGGAAGGGATAATAATCCCAGGTTGAAATATAGAAATGTTCAGAGATAAAACAAGCCATTTGGGAACAACAATGGGTCTTTTAAAAGTTCTGGTAGCACTGATTAAAGATAGCTGGGAGAAGCAGGGTGTCTGTCTCTCGAATGACACAGCAAGGCTGGCCTTGCTGGCTGGGGCTAGGGCAGACGGCTTGAAGTATCTGTGCAGAGGCACCTTGGAAATCCCTGGGGGGTGGAGAATGGGGTGGAGCATAGAGTCACGATGGAGGTGGGTAACAGGTTGGGTGTCCTTCACTCCCAGCAGACCAGAGAGGAGGCTGTGAAGAAGATGGGTCTTGGGGGACGACTGCCTGAACAATCTCTGAATGGCACCCCCAGCTTTTCTTGCCATCCAGGAACCATGTCCAAGGGCAGACAGTCACCCTAGGGCAGGGATTCCCGAGGCCTCTGGGCTGGCACTGCGTGTGCCCTAAACGCTGCACATTCAGCGAGTTACTCAGTCTGGGTGGTGAGCTGTCATCAGCAGATCCCTTCCTGCCTCTGAGAGCAAGGGCTGGGCAGCATCCTCCCCTTTGCATCTCTGACGAAGGGTGTAGGGGCTCTTTCAAAAACAAGAGAAGAAAGGGGCCACCTTCCAGGTGGGAAGGGGTGGTGGGTACTGCACCTGGAGACCAGGGGCCAGGCAGCAGCCCTCAGTGGGAACAGAAACGGGCGAAGCGGAGAGGGGAGAGGAGCCGCTCACCTCCTCAGGTTTGGCTCATGCACAGATGGCCACGTTCACAGGTGGACCCGGAGTGGCGTCAGAGTCTGTGATGAACGTACATGGTTTCTGTACCCACCGTATGGGACAGAGCCTATAAGAAAGGGAAGCGGGGGGACTTCCCTGGATCCAGTGTTTAAGATGCCACACTTCCAATGCAGGAGGTGCAGTTTGAATCCCTGGTCAGGAAACTAAAATCCCACATGCCAAGCAGTCCCTCCATAAAAAAAAAAAAAGAAAGGGATGAGGGATGGGTAGATGATGGAGCTGTTGATGCCTGGCAGGCGCCCCACTAGCAACAGGGAACATTAGTCTTTAGAAAAGCGCTTTCTCTCCTTCCTGCCTTGCTTCACAAGGGTCTGACCTGGGATGTGGTCTGAATCTCTCTCCACTTTCTCTGGTCATCTCCTCATATTCTTCAGGCCTTTCTCCTGAACATCTCTCGCTGGGCCCATCCTGTCTTGATGTCCGCTTCTCAGAAAGTCTTAGTCACTCAGTCATGTCCAACTCTTTGTGACCTCATGGACTGTGGCCCGTCCATGGAATTCTCCAGGCAAGAATAATGGAGGGGGTTGCCTTTTCTTCTTCCAGGGGATCTTCCCCACCCAGGGATGGAAGCCGAGTCTCTTGTGTCTCCTGCAATGCAGGAGATGCTTTACCGTCTGAGCTACATGAGGACCCGACTAACCCAGGAGGGTCACAGCTGAAGACAGATTGGAATCGCCGCCTACCTGCTACCTCACCCCTTGACCCTGTGATTTCATGCAGGCCAGGCAGGTGTGGGAGCAGGTGAGGGACGGTTTCCAATAGGGATGAGATCATCTGCATGGCCCAGCTCTCAGTATCTCACTTGCAGAGGGATAGTTTTTTTTTTTTCACTTTCAATTTTGTATTCAGGGGAGATGACTAAATGGTTTTGAAAACTTCCTAGCATTTGGCAGCAGTCTGCCTGAGCAGAGTGATATGATTGCTCTGCTAGCAACTAAGCTGCAATTTTCGGCAGGATTTCCAGAGCGTCTCAGCATCTAACAACTCATGAAAACTGGGTGGTAGTTTCAGGATGCCTAACATCTGTTTGTTCGTTTCGTTACAAGTCACCTGGGCAAATGCTCTTCCTCCCTCTGCCCCATAAATGAGCTAATATCCAATTAGAACATTCTGGTTAATAGCAGCAGCAATCATCCAGGGGCAGTCTACAACAAAGCCTTAAAAGTAATGGCACTTCCCCATGTTAACAAAACCAAACCATTATTTTTCTCTTAGCTCAGATGGGCTATTTGCTGATGTCTTACCAGCCATCACAGCTTATTCTCTGAGGAAGCAGCAGCCTTGGTTTCTTTGAAAAGAAACTGCTCCTTTTATCTGGCGGTTTTGAATAAAAAGATTTGGGAGCAATATAATGTGCATTTTTACAATAATGTGGTTCCATAATAGCACCGTGGCGCATCCCTTTCTGATTAGTTTTAGAAGCATGACTACTGCATCTATTCAAGATTTTCCAATGGAGACCTTTGAGCATGGTTTTGAAATAGATGTTGAGCATGCTGAGTTCCACAGTTATTTCTCCTCTTTTTTTTTTTCTTCTCCGAAATGGCTATCATGTTACTCAGGAAGAGCATGGAGATTGAACATACCTGGAAAGGTCTTAACAGCTTTGGAAGCAGCAGGAAGCCCACCCTGGTCACCTTCAGTTTATTAAACATCCTGACACCCTAGTAAGTATCTTTCCTCAAGGTCAGTCTTCTGCTGCTGGGGTGGAGAATTGGAAGATGACCAAAAGACAGCCCTTAGAAGCTGCCACAAGTGGATGCAGTGTCTCGATGCCGTCAGCCAGCAGGCAGGAGGAGAGGCACAGGCATTGCGGGGGCATCCCATCCTGCCTGAGGGCATCCAGGGCAAACCCCGTGGGACAGGGGGTGACTGCAAGTGGTCTCAGCTGGGGCCCCACCGAAAAGCTGAGAGCTCCCTTTCTGTTGTCCATTCAGGTTTTCTCTCTCTACCCCAAAGACAACGCTTTCGCAATATCATGGGATCAGGACTGGTTACCCGTCTGGGGTTTATAGTCAGCCTTGGATCCTGACTCTCAGCCTGTGCCTAATTTTCTGTGGTGACAATTAAAGCTCATTAAAAAGCTGACACATTGTTTTCAGCCTTCCACTTGTCTCTGTGATTCACTTAGAAGTTTTAAGAAAGGAGGAGGAGAAACCATATTAGTCACAGGAAAGAATAAAGTTTGGGGCCTCCCTTTCTACATCGTAAAGTCATTGGCAACCGGAGAGTTATTGAATGACTTCCACTAAGTCCTTCTGCTGAAATGGTAACAGCAGGAGATGAAGTTAAGCCTTGTCGGGGTGCCATCCTTCACCCACTGGCAGTGGTGTTAGGAACTAAAATAGAGTCAGTGACAGCCACATACCTTGCTTGTCACAAGCTCAACCTAGGATTTTAACTGAAGGAGAAATGACAGATGATAAAGAATAAGTTTTTAAAATCCAGAAAAAAGTTTTCATGTGGCAACTTGAGAAAAATAATTTCAAACTTCTTTTTACCAAAATTGAAATATCTAAGGAACTCAACCTGTTCCCTGTAGAGTAGGTGGCCTAAACCTATATTTATTTAAAGAAATAAATACTTAATTTGATATTTAACCTGATGATCATAGTTCCAGATGGAAATATTTTCCAGGGAATTTGAAAACAAATATTTCTGGAGGTGAGGTTTGAGTCTTTACGTGGCACCTATGGTAGGAAGCGTCCACAGAAATGTACCAGAGGCCTGAATGAAGATGAGAGCATGTTACCTTGCTCCTGGGAAGTAATTTTTCATAAACCACCCACCTTTTGAGAAATAAAAATCAAGGTAGGGCCAAGTGAAACCATTGTGTAACAAATTTTTGAAAGCCTTTAAGTATGACTCATGTGTAGAAGCTGATAAGCAAGAACTGTTTGAAATTTGGGACATACTTTTCCACGGAAGAGGTGTCATCCTTGGATGAACTTGCTGTGATGGCCTCTAACATTTTGTGGCCTAAATGCAGCTGACCCCACAATACCATTTGCTTGGATTCTGACCAATTTGGTCACAACGTGGAGCAAGGAGGATCATTCATACTACTGAATCTGCAACTTGCATTTTCTTTTAATATGTCATTGAGCTGTTTCCATGTGGATATTTTTCTAATATGTTCTCTTTTCCTCTGGAAGCAGCTTGGGCATCAGGACTTTAGAAATATAGTAGGCACCCTGGTGCAGTTTTAAATATCATTCAACAGCAGGTACACCCAACCAGAAACAGTTTGGGCTCCTTCCTGTTTCACGTTCCATTAGCCTCCTCAATCCAGGCTGCCTGGTAAACACTTGCTACTGTTGTTGCCTACTCGCTGATTCATGTCCGACTCTTTGTGACCTCATGGACTGTAGCCTGCCAGATTCTTCTGTCCGTGGGATTTCCCAGGCAAGAACACTGGAATGGGTTGCTGTTTCCTTCTCCAAGGGATCTTCCTGTCCCAGGGATTGAACCCGAGTCTCCTGCATTGGCAGGTGGATTCTTTACTGCTGGGCCACCAGGGAAGCCCAATAAACACTTATTTCACTTCTGCTTTTTGGGGTTCTTTTGCTAGTTTAAGACCTGGGATTTCAGATATATTTGAATGAATGGAATCAGAAAATATATTTTCTCAGTGGCTTGGCTGTGAACAGAGCTTCTTAATTAATACAGTCTCTCAGAAGCATTTACTGCATAGAAGTGCAGTCTGCTGGCCAACATCTCAGACCCCCAAATCAATTTTCTTGAAATCTTTGCAGTGCATTTGACACCACCATTGTGGTTGTAGTCTTGGCACTGCTGAGCCGCTAACAGTGATGTGCTGGATTCTGTATCAATCAACACTGTCCTGGGATGTAAACTGTTCAACTAAGAGCTGCTGTGTTGAGCAGCAGAGTAGGTGTGCAACAGTATAACACGCCAATTTTACATGTGAGAGAAGAAAATGCATGTGCAAAGCATTTGCCTAAGCTAACTGGCCGTCCTTACATAGGCTTCCTGCTTTTTACAGCAACATGAATGTATTTTTTTTCACTGAAGTACAGTTGATTCACAGTGTTCTGATAGTTTCTTCTGTACAGCAAAGTGACTCGGTTATATACATATATACGTTCTTTTTAATATTCTTTTCCATTATGCTTTATTACAGGATATCGAATACAGTTCCCTGGGCTACACATTAGGACTTTGTTGTTCATCTAGTTTATGTATAGTAGTGTGTATCTGCTAATTCCAAACTCCTAATTTATCCTCCCCTACCCCCTTTCCCCTTTAGTAACCCTAAGTTTGTTTTCTGTGTCTGCGAGTTAGTTTCTGTTTTGTAAATGTTTGTGTCATATTTTAGATTCCATATGTAAATGATATCATGTGGTATTTGTCTTTATCCTTCTGACTTACTTCATTTACCATGATAATCTCTGATCACGGATCCATCCGTGAGCAACATGAATATTTTAATAAAAGCTCTCTCTGAGGTACAAATGATGTGATGAGCAAATAGATGTACCATTTATTTCTTAACTCAATTTTTAGCCTTGAACTAAGTGACTGGAATAGAATTGTACAGCTTTGTTATCTGTGAAATAGAAGTTGAGTGAGTAAAAGCATTTCTTTCTCAACCTGGTGTCTTCTTTCTTGGGCACTAGGGCTTCTTTTTATGTGAGGCAGGCCCTAAGTCATGAGAAGAAGGTAAATGGTATTGCTGCTGTAATAGGGATGCTTGGCTTAATCTTATTTTCCTAGCTTGCAATTACATTAGCCTATGTCACTAGAAGCAGAATATGTTCCATTATGTAGTGTCTTTAATCTGGACTGTCTCTGTGCTTGAAAACCATTATTGCTTTAATTATCACCACACCCCAGGAGGAACCAGAGGTGGAAACTCTGACTGGCATTCTAGGGTGACAGGTGAAGGAGTTAAGGAAGAGATACTGAGTGATGAGACAGCCTCCAATACCCAGCCAACCTGGAGACAGTCTGCCAGCCCTGAGGAGCCACACTCTCAGACTCTGATCTGTGTTTCTGTGTGAAATGTCTGACAGTTAAGATAGTCAATGATCCTGTGGCATCTTGAAGAATTATGTCAACAGTCAATTTGATTAAGGTCACAGAGCCAGGTAAATAACCCTCAGCCTGGCTTTACTATAAAGGAACACATCCCTGGCATGATTTTGAATTGATGCTTTTGAACTGTGGTGTTGGAGAAGACTCTTGAGAGTCCCTTGGACAGCAAGGAGATCCAGCCAGTCCACCCTAAAGGAAATCAGTCCTGAATATTCATTGGAAGGACTGATGTGGAAGTTGAAACTCCAATCCTTTGGCCACCTAATTCGAAGGACCGACTCATTGGGAAAGACTCTGATGCTGGGAAAGATTGAAGGCAGGAGGAGAAGGGGATGACAGAGGACAAGATGGTTGGATGGCATCACCGACTTGATGGACGTGAGTTTGAGTGAGCTCCTGTAGTTGGTGATGGACAGGGAAGCCTGGTGTTCTGCAGTCCACGGGGTCACAAAGAGTTGGATATGACTGAGCAAATGAACTGAACTGAACTCCCTGGCATGAGAAAAAATTTAGTTCTTTCCAGGGATTTTGAATCACTGGCTTGGGGCAGCCTGGTTTAGAGGGCTAAACCAGAGGAGGAAGTGTGGTGCTCGCTGGTCTTGCTTTTGGCCTGTCCTCCTCTACTGCCCTTGAGGCCAGCAAGCACTCTCTCCCACACAGCCCTGCACAGCATCCACACGTACACACATGCACACATGCTCACGCACACATGCACACTCCAGCTCTCCTCAAGCTCTGTGAATCTTCGTCAGTTGACAGTTTAAGGAGAACTACAATTCTGTGATATTAAGAATGATATTAAACCTGTATTTCATCCAAAAAAAAAAAGTCTCAAAGGACAAAGTGCCTGGTGCTATCGAGCCAGTTTATTACTTCTTTAGGTACCTGGCATCTCTCAGAAAGCTAAAGAGTCAGCCGGCCGTTCACAGGCGAGGCTTTAAAAATGTGGGAAGGGCATGCACTGCTGCGGGTTGCTGGTTGCAACCAGCAAGTGCTTGCTGAAGGATACAGGGCCTGGCAGGTGGATAATCTGGGGGGAAATTGCTGATGTGAAGTGATGCTGTATAGGAACACTTGTTTTTTTTTTTTTTTTTTTAATTTTTTTATTAGTTGGAGGCTAATTACTTCACAACATTTCAGTGGGTTTTGTCATACATTGATATGAATCAGCCATAGATTTACACTTATTCCCCATCCCGATCCCCCCTCCCACCTCCCTCTCCACCCAATTCCTCTGGGTCTTCCCAGTGTACCAGGCCCGAGCACTTGTCTCATGCATCCCACCTGGGCTGGTGATCTGTTTCACCATAGATAGTATACATGCTGTTCTTTTGAAACATCCCACCCTCACCTTCTCCCACAGAGTTCAAAAGTCTGTTCTGTATTTCTGTGTCTCTTTTTCTGTTTTGCATATAGGGTTATCGTTACCATCTTTCTAAATTCCATATATATGTGTTAGTATGCTGTAATGTTCTTTATCTTTCTGGCTTACTTCACTCTGTATAATGGGCTCCAGTTTCATCCATCTCATTAGAACTGATTCAAATGAATTCTTTTTAATGCTGAGTAATATTCCATGGTGTATATGTACCACAGCTTCCTTATCCATTCATCTGCTGATGGGCATCTAGGTTGCTTCCATGTCCTGGCTATTATAAACAGTGCTGCGATGAACATTGGGGTGCACGTGTCTCTTTCAGATCTGGTTTCCTCGGTGTGTATGCCCAGAAGTGGGATTGCTGGGTCATATGGCAGTTCTATTTCCAGTTTTTTAAGAAATCTCCACACTGTTTTCCATAGTGGCTGTACTAGTTTGCATTCCCACCAACAGTGTAAGAGGGTTCCCTTTTCTCCACACCCTCTCCAGCATTTATTGCTTGTAGACTTTTGGATAGCAGCCATCCTGACTGGTGTGTAATGGTACCTCATTGTGGTTTTGATTTGCATTTCTCTAATAATGAGTGATGTTGAGCATCTTTTCATGTGTTTGTTAGCCATCTGTATGTCTTCTTTGGAGAAATGTCTGTTTAGTTCTTTGGCCCATTTTTTGATTGGGTCATTTATTTTTCTGGAATTGAGCTGCAGGAGTTGCTTGTATATTTTTGAGATTAATCCTTTGTCTGTTTCTTCATTTGCTATTATTTTCTCCCAATCTGAGGGCTGTCTTTTCACCTTACTTATAGTTTCCTTTGTAGTGCAAAAGCTTTTAAGTTTCATTAGGTCCCATTTGTTTAGTTTTGCTTTTATTTCCAATATTCTGGGAGGTGGGTCATAGAGGATCTTGCTGTGATTTATGTCAGAGAGTGTTTTGCCTATGTTCTCCTCTAGGAGTTTTATAGTTTCTGGTCTGACATTTAGATCTTTAATCCCACTACCACTACTGTTCATTCATAGTTTGGAAGTTTTGGCCACAGCAATCAGAGCAGAAAAAGAAGTAAAAGGAATCCAGATAGGAAAAGAAGAAGTGAAACTCTCACTGTTTGCAGATGACATGATCCTCTACATAAAAACCCTAAAGACTCTACCAGAAAATTACTAGAGCTAATCAATGAATATAGTAAAGTTGCAGGATATAAAATTAACACACAGAAATCCCTTGCATTCCTATATACTAACAATGAAAAAACAGAAAGAGAAATTAAGGAAACAATACCATTCACCATTGCAACAAAAAGAATAAAATACTTAGGAGTATATCTACCTAAAGAAACAAAAGACCTATACATAGAAAACTATAAAACACTGATGAAAGAAATCAAAGAGGACACAAACAGATGGAGAAACATACCGTGTTCATGGATTGGAAGAATCAATATTGTCAAAATGGCTATTCTACCCAAAGCAATCTATAGATTCAATGCAATCCCTATCAAGCTACCAACGGTATTTTTCACAGAACTAGACCAAAGAATTTCACAATTTGTATGGAAATACAAAAAACCTCGAATAGCCAAAGTAATCTTGAGAAAGAAGAATGGAACTGGAGGAATCAACCTGCCTGACTTCAGACTCTACTACAAAGCCACAGTCATCAAGACAGTGTGGTACTGGCACAAAGACAGAAATATAGACCAATGGAACAGAATAGAAAGCCCAGAGATAAATCCACGAACCTATGGACACCTTATCTTTGACAAAGGAGGCAAGGATATACAATGGAAAAAAGACAACCTCTTTAACAAGTGGTGCTGGGAAAACTGGTCAACCACTTGTAAAAGAATGAAACTAGAACACTTTCTAACACCATACACGGAACACTTGTTTTATTTAAGTATGTGAGAAGGAGTTACAGAAGGCATCATCTGAGTCTGGATTACTTGCCCACCTGGGACAGGGAGTATTCCTGCCCTCCAGGAGAGGGCCTTGAGTTGGAGGGACCCTGCAGAGATCACCTAGTCCAGAGGCTCTCATGCCCACAAGATACAGTGCTTCTTTTCTTATTATTACAAATATTTGCTAATTTCCCCCTTTACTATCCTCGGTTAAAATTGCCAGATAAAGACACCCAATGTCCAAATGCCATTATAATGCTGTACTTATGTTACAGTCCAGGTTGCCCAGAGAACCAGAGACGGCCTTAGGCGGTAGGAAGCACATGGGACACGCTCTCAGGACCAGCACGCGTGGGCGAGGGAAGGAAGCAGGACTGAGTGGGACAGAGGTTGGGCTGTGCTTGACCACCGTCCCACAATTGGCTCAGCAGATCCCATGGGGAGCTCTGGAGCTGGGGCGATCCTGCATAACTGTGCCAAATCAGAGCCTTATTACCCGCCAGCGACCACGCAGTGGATGGAGGCGGCTCCGATGAGGAATGATGGGGCAGGACCTTGGCAGAGGCAGCCCTCCGGAATGATGGCTGCGAGAGGGTGGTGGCGCTCAGCTCCGGGCTGTCAGCAGTCAACACTCCAGCAGCTGAGAAGGCCCTGGGGTGGGAACTGGCCTGGGTCACACAGGGTCCAGCACAACCTGTAAGAGAAAGGAAAAAGATAATAGGGAAGTAACTTATAATAAAAGCATATGCATTTTTGGTATAAAATTAAAGATATTCCATTCTATTGTCTAGCCACAACTCTTTCTTTTTTCAAGTTAACTTCATCTTTTTACTTTCTTTTACTTTCAAAATATTTATTTGTAATATTTTAATACTTTCTTTGTAAAATTAAAAATGATTTATAATTTCTTTATAGTAAATAAACATAAATATATTTTAATTTTTTGACCTGGACCATTTTTAAAGTCTCTATTCAATTTGTCACAATATCGCTTCTGTTTTATGTTTTGGTTTTTTGGCTGAGAGGCATGTGGGATCTTAGCTCTCTGAAAAGTGAAGTGAAAGTGAAAGTCGCTGAGTTGTGTCCGACTCCTTGCGACCCCATGGACTATATCCATGGAATTCTCTAGACCAGAATATTAGAGTGGGTAGCCTTTCCTTTCTCCAGGGGATCTTCCCAACCCAGGGATCGAACCCAGGTCTGCTGCGTTGCAGGTGGATTCTTTACCAGCTGAGCCACCAGGGAAGCCCAAGAATACTGGAGTGGGTAGGCTAACCCTTCTCCAGCGGATCTTCCTGACCCAGGAATTGAACCAGGGTCTCCTGCATTGCAGGTGGATTCTTTACCAACTGAGCTATGAGGGCAGCCCTCAGCCAGGGATCAAACCCGCACTCCCTGCATTGGAAGGTGAAGTCCTAACCCCTGAACCACCAGGGAAGTCCCTAAATATATATTTTCTAAACGTAAAAGATGCACTGGGGCTTCTCTGGTGGCTCAGTAGTAAAGAATCCACCTGCCAATTCAGTAGACACAGGTTGGATCCCTTGTCTAAGAAGATCCCACATGCCAAGGAGCAAGTAAGCCCGTGCTCCGCAACTACTGAGCCTGTGCTCTAGGGCCTGGGAAATGCAGCTGCTGAGCCCGTGTGCTGCAAATACCGACACCCCCATGCCCCGGAGCCTGTGCTCTATAACCGGAGAGGCCACAACAACGAGAAGCCTGCAAGGAGGGCGAGGCTCCTGCTCACTGCAACTAGAGAAAAGCCCATCAGCAACGAAGACCCAACACAGCCAGAAGAATAAATCAATAATATTGTTTAAAAAAAAAAAGGCCCTGGTCTTGATTGTGGCATGTGGGATCTAGTTCCCCAACTAGGGATTGAACTCAGCCCCCTGCATCAGGAGTGCAGAGTCTTAGCGATTGGACTACCAGGGAAGTCCCTAGCCACAGCTATTTCTTACGAATTAATTTGGGCTTATGAGAAAACAACACTCAGATGAGTATTGTCAACACTTTTTTAATACTTGGCATTTTGAAAGAAGGGCCAGGGAAGTATATTTGTATTTGTACTTGAATGCAGCAGTTACACAGGCATACTAATACACTTTCACCAGAGATTACTGAAAGGGTGATCATTTCTTGGTAAAATTCCAAAGAAGTATTTGCACACAATGGTACATTTTCAAAGAATCCAATGTATATTAAATCTGAGAAAAAATACATTGTGTTTATATGTTAAATGGAGTTAGACCTTAGATAATTTTATCAAGGTTTTTGCTTATATAACTGGACGTTCATATGAGCTTAGGGAGGGATATGGGAAAAATTTTTGTCATGTGGACCAAATCCCACACTTAGTAAGGTGCTGACTGCCTCTGGTTCCACCCATTAAATGCTAGTGGTGCCTCCCAATCCATGCAACAATCAAAAATACTCCCACAGATTTCCGTATTACCCCAAAGGGTACTACTATTCCTTCCTCTGAGAACCAAGCTGGTCAATCCTCTGCTTCTAGCTTAAATATATCTGCTTTCTCTTCTCAAGGTTTTTTAAAGCAAGGGATGTGGCAACCTCTGGTCAGTACCTGTTTCAGCAATACTGTGCTGTGCTTAGTCGCTCAGTTATGTCCAACTCTTTGTGACCCTATATAGCTATAGCCCGCCAGGCTCCTCTGTCCCTGGGGATTCTCCAGGCAAGAATACTGAAGTGGGTTGCCATGCCCTCCTCCAGGGGATCTTCCCAACCCAGGAATCAAACCTAGGTCTCCCTCATTGCCAGTAGATTCTTTACCATCTGAGCCACCAGGGAAGCCCTATTTAAAGCAAAGTTGTCCAAATTAAAGAGCCTCCATGGCCACATGCACATCTGGTCAAGCTCAAAATCACACCAGGAATCCCATGGCCTTGAGTGCCGGCCTCCCAGGCTCTCCCACAAGACTTGGGGATGTCTCTCTCAAGTGTCTGAGCAACAAACAGGTTGTCAAAGGTGCAATATGGTTTCTTGATGGCTAGCATCCAGGAAGGGCTGTTGCATCTTGGGCTCCCTTTACTTAGCCCACTGTGGCTACTCCCCTGCTTCTTGCTGTGGGAAAGCTGAACTTCAGGAGAAATAAATCTATCCTACCTGCTTAAACACAAGCAAAGGAAATGGTTGTTTTCTCTGTGTGCTTGATTTGACCCTTATGGATCAGATGCCGTATTCCTTTCCTCCTACATCAAACGTCCATCCTAGCAAACACAACAGACGTAGCCTGCCTGAAGGCATGTCAGGCCAAGCACCAAGGAAATGGAATTAGAGAGAAGAGAAGAGGTTTCTAGGCTGAAATTGGGGAAGGAGTACATTAAGGCTGTATATTGTCACCCTGTTTATTTAGCTGATATGCAGAGTACATCATGTGAAATGTCGGGCTGGATGAAGCACAAGCTGGAATCAAGATTGCTGGGAGAAAGAGCAAAAACCTCAGATATGTAGATGATACCACTTTAACGGCAGAAGGCAAAGAGGAATAAAGAGCCTCTTGGTGAAAGTGAGGAGGAAAGTAAGAGGAGATTGAAAAAGCTGGCTTAAAACTCAACATTCAAAAAACGAAGATCATGGCATCTGATCCCAGCACTTCATGGCAAATAGATGGGGGAACAATGGAAACAGTGACAGACTTTATTTTCTTGGGCTCCAAAATCATTGCAGATGGTGACTGCAGCCATGAAATTAAAAGATGCTTGTTTCTTGGAAGAAAAACTATGAAAAACCTAGGCATCATATTACAAAGCAGAGACATTACTTTACTGACAAAGGCCCATCTAGTCAAAACTATGGTTTTTCCAGTAGTAGTCATATATGGATGTGAGAGTTTCCAACTCTCACCATAAAGAGAGGTGAACGCTGAAGAATTGATGCTTTTGAACTGTGTATGGTGTTGGAGAAGACTCTTGACAGTCCCTTGGACAGCAAGGAGATCCAATCAGTCCATCCTAAAGGAAATCAGTCCTGAATATTCACTGGAAGGATTGATGCTGAAGCTGAAGCTCCAATACTTTGGTCACCCGATGTGAAGAACTGACTCATTGGAAATGACCCTGATGCTGGGAAAGATTGAAGGCAGGAGAAGAAGGGGACGACAGAGGATGAGATGGTTGGATGGCATCACCGACTCGATGGACATGAATTTGAGGAGGCTCTGGGAGTTGGTGATGGATAGGGAAGCCTGGTGGGCTGCAGTCCATGGAGTCGCAGAGAACTGAGTGGCTGAACTGAACTGTGAAGTACAAGACAATAGCAACGGACAATTTGGAAACTGAAAAGGAAAACCTCTGATGTGACTTATTTTGCACAGAATGTTTTATGCTAATTTAGATGTCAGGATTTAATGTTAAAGTGCTTATGCAGCAAAACTGCTAACACCCATGATGGCTTGGGCTGCATGAGGAATTACAAGACCCTGGAAATGACTGCCTGAGCCTCAGAGTAATTTGCATCCAGAGGACTCCATGCAAGGAGATGGATGTATTTTATCTGCGCACCTGAATAACATACAAACAAGTGTTAGTCATTTGTTTATGAGTATTTTCCATTACGGCTCCTCTCCCGAAACATGGCAAACATTTCTTATTGTTCGGGTCTGTCCCCTCTTCGATGGGCTGCCAGAAACAGCTGGCATGGATCTTTCTGTTTTTGTTGATGACTTTTCTGATGCACTGGGTTTCTTCTTGGGATTAGAGTGAAAATTTATTGATCTACTGAAAACATTAGTATGTTTTCATACTAATGATGTTGCTGAGATGTCTAAGAGTTTTTTTTTTTTTTAATGAATAATCAATCACCTTTCAGATTCTAACTCAGAAAGCGATTGTCTTAGGAATTTTGAACAAGCGTATGTTGGCATAAGCCCCATTCTATACTCCAAGGAGCGCATTGTGATAATGTTCTAAATTGTGGTATCACACCTTTTTTAAAATTTATTTTTGATTGAAGGATAATTGCTGCACAGTCTTGTGTTGGTTTCTACCAAACATCAAGATGAATCAGCGGTAGGTTTACCCGCGTCCCCTCCCACTTGAACCCCCCACCCTCCTCCCTCCCCATCCCGCCCTCTAGTTTGTTGTCCCGCCCCGGTTTGAGTGCCCTGAGCCATAATGAGAATTCCCATTGGCTCTCTGTTTTACACGTGGTCATGTATGTTTCCATGTTACTCTCTCCACACAGCCCGCCCTCTCCTTCCCCCGCTCCCGCCCCGGCCGTGTTCATAAGTTCGTCCTCAGTGTCTGTGTCTCCACTGCTGCTCTGCAAACACACCTTTGTAGGTTTCACACTAGTTCACATCTCATCAGAAAAATCAGTGCTCAAAATTATGTGCACACAGTTTTACTTGTAGCAAACCTCTTGTTAAATCTGACGTAGTACAGCCTTACTTAATTCAGCTTAATCTTGATTTTACACTTTTCTTAGTTTTTGAAAAAAATAATAAAAGCAATTCTGAATATTTGAACTTCAAGTAAGGACTCAACATGGATTTTTTAAACGCACATTTGAGAGGCAGGGCCATCGCACTCAGCGGTACCGGCTGTGCACGTACACCTGCTCTCGGAGACTGCCCCCGTTACCGACATATGCAGGTGACTGGACGCCTCCATAGTGTGTGGGTGCGTGCTAAGCCACTTCAGTCCTGCTCGACCCTTTGCAGCCCCATGGACTGTAAACTGCCAGGCTCCTCTGTCCATGGGATTCTCCAGGCAAGAGTACTGGACTGGGTTGCCATGCCCTCCTCCAGGGGCGGAACCCTAGTCTCTTATGTTTCTTTCATTGGCAGACAGGTTCCTTACCACTAACGCCATCTGGGAAGCCCCTCCTTCATAGTAGGTTTTCTTTTTTTTTTTTTTTTTCATAGTAGGTTTTCTTAAATGCATTATGCTTATTTCAAGGACGTTATTTTACCCTAAACCTCCTCGCTACTATAGTTTTCAGATCTGAATTTAGATTCTTGGGATTATAGACTGATGTGGACAGATGCAATGTGGCAATCATCTAGTCCTAGAGATGAGAGAAACTTTATCATTAGAATCTTCCCAAAGTAGGTTAAACCAAAATAAGTAAATAAGAATTATATCAACCTGGGTAATATTTGCAACAAAAATGAAGGAGGCTCAGAAACTAATTGGAAGGCAATTCCAAAAGAGGATTCTAAACAAAAATTTCGGTGAAATTAATGCACAGTTTTTCAAATAGTTATTTTTTAAAATAAATTACCTACTTAATTAAATTTTAAATAAAAGTTTCTCATTTTTTATTTTAAATACTCAATCCTTAATTTTGTTTGCTTCTGAGAGCAAAAAATATCATATGTACTTGACTGGACTGGTGACTAAAACAAAAGAGAGCAAAATTAAAATTTGTCTCCTCTTTTGCATCTCAAATGAAAGCTGCATTATTTGTGTTCATAGTTTAGAATTATCACCACAAAAATGTAAAGGGTCAATAGGTTGAAAAATATTTACAGTGCAAACTGGGGAATTCTTTTCCTCCAAAGCATAAAAGAAGGCTAATTGAAAATGGACAGAGAACATTAATAGACAATATATCAAAAAGAAAATACAATTAACACCAAATAAAGGAATATTATTAAGCACACAGAAATGCAAATTAAGATACTACCCATGACATTTTTTGCCTAGCAAATTTTTAATAAAAGTTAAGAGAGTGGAAAGAAAGTAAGAGAGAGGAGACTGGCAATGTGATTGCAAGAACGAGTGCTTGCATACATTGTCAACAGGAGGATAAATTGATACAGTATTTGAAGACACAGTCTGCACAAAATTTTAGGGATCTTTGAAAATTTATACCTTTGACCTAATTATGCCATATCCGGAAGTCCTTGCTGATGAGTAGTCCTCTTTATTCAAAAAAAAAGTCAGGTTAAAAAGCTTATGGAAGCCCTAAATGTCCCACAGTAGAAGACTGGTGAAGTAAACAATGGCACTCCCCCTCAATGGGATATTGTGAAATCCCCAAACATAACATTTACAAAAGTTATAACAGAGGAAAATGTGTATTATAGAATGCTAAGTAAGCATTACATAGCTCTCAGTTATATGTAGATTATTAAATTACTTATATTCACAACAAAAGATAAAACTTGAAAAGGAAGAATGAGAAAAAAATGGAAAAGAAATATACCCAAATGTAAATTATTGTTTTTATTTGAGTAATGATTTGAAAGATGGGTCACTTCTTTCCTTTTCCCCCCTACATTTCTCATTTTCTTTTAAAAAAGTAAAGACTATTTCTAAAACTATCCATATAAAAACCATCAATAACATGTTATAATTGTAGGCCAAGATAAGTGAGCAGTGAAGTTCTGGTCTGGTAATACATGAAAAGTCCTACCATCAAGGGAAATAGGTGAATGTTCCAAAAATTCTGAACGCTGATATGGTTTATGCTGAGTCATTACAGTCTAGCTGGAGGCATAACACTGACCATTAGCTACTGGTGGGTGTCATTTTGCACAAACGAGTCATTTGTGAACAAACCTCCAAGGGAGGGGTATTATTCTACATTTTTCTTTTTGGTTGCCTGAAAAGGTTCTGTGGACAAATCACCACCATTTACCCTGTCCTGTGTGAACTCCGTTTGACTCAGTCCCTGTCCACCAGCCCCTGCTTCTGTGGCTTGCCCACATGTCCCCTTACTTTTCTTAACCAGGGAGGCCTGACTCTGGGGTACTCCACAGAATGGATGCTGGAACAGATCACTGTCAGGCCATTGTGAGTTTCATTTCTAACGACTCATTATTGCCTGTCTACATAAGGGCCTGGTTTCGTTAGGTATGATATTTCTTGTTTTTTAGAATTATGCGTGTAGCTATCAGTAATATCAGACGTTTAAACTCGAAAAATCTTAAAAAGCTGAGTTGTAACAAACAAACGGGGTTGGGAAGCTTCCAGGTTTGGAGGAAGAAAGGCTTTAAAATATAATCATTTTGAAAACTCCCTTTGCTTTACCTGACTGCAGAAAAAGACTGGCTTTGCCCTTCCCCCATCTCTGAGCTAATCATGCCTAGTTGATGTTAAGCTCTCAAATTAAGCATCACTTCCTCATTAGCCGCTTTCCTTGAATCCTAAACTAGAATAGACCCTACACTCGCTGTGGTGGGCTGCCCTTTTTCTTCCAGGACTTCTCAGCATCACTTCTAAGTATTCATAATTGAGATGAATACTTGTAAGTATCAGCAAATCTTTCTTTCCTGCTGAACTCTGAGTCCATGAGAGCAGAGTCCTTATCTATTTTATTTATCATCATGTCCCCAGTGCCAAGAACAGGAGCTTGGTATGCACTGGGTGCTGAATAAATATTTGTTTAATGAATGAATTTTCCGGTGTGACCTACTAAAGCAGAAAAAGAATGGTTGGCACAAAATCAAATAGTGGTGGAGTTGGAAACATAAATACTAAAGGCTTTGTTACTTTTTCTTTAAAATTTTACTTTTATATACAGACACACGCATACACAAAATCTTATATATCATTGCTCTAGTTTTGAGTTCCAGAACTTTTGTTTTTGTTTTTGTTTTATTATGTTTGAAAGTTATGAATACGTGGTTTGGGTGGTTCCTCTGCTATGAGAATAGCAAACATTTGGAACCCCTCCAAAAGTTTAGGGTAAATACTTCTTAGACAACTTTACCCACTTGAGCTGTGCTTTTACATAAATAAAATTTAGTACAACCTCAAAGATAGCTGCATTGCGCGGTATCCTGCAACTTGGCCTATGAATCCAGAGATCCCTAAGTCCCTCTTTCCTGAAGTTCACAATAAATTACTCCACTTAGCACGTCTGTTATTCTGCCACTTTGACTTCTTTGCCTTTTGTAAAAGCAAAATTCTTGGAATTTATTTTACAGGCACAAATCACCTTGTAATTCTTTGCACTTAGTTAGTAGCTATTGAGCATGTAACTACAGAGCTGAACAATTACCAGATACTGTAATCATGCAAAGATTTTAATCTTTCAAATTAGATCTCACCTCCACGCTAGGGAAGAGTAGGAAATTTGCAGGATAATTAGCTCATGGGCTAGTCAGCACTTCCAGGGATTGTCAGGAAGTGTCTGCATGAATGGTCTTAAGGTATTATTTATTTTTTATTAAGCTCCTTTCCTTGAAACTACCCTGCATGCTTTGCATTGTAGAAACTGGAGAAAAATGTCTTTAGCAAGCTGAGGCAGCCCGTCTGCAATGAATCTTGGGCAGAGGGTGGCATATTTGGGGATGGCATATTCTGCTACTCTTCCAGGGAAATAGTCTTCCGATTACAAAAAGGGAGCTGAGTAAACCTTTAAAAATGAGATACCGAAAAGCAAGAAGCCAAAGTTATGATTGTTTTCTTCATAATGTTTTTTGATCTTTCTAAATGTCCTTTCTGGCAATTACCAGTGTAATTGATTCCCCCCCCCCCAAATATTTAGTTTTTGTTTATGTATTTATTTGGCTGTGCTGAGTCTTAGTTGTAGCAGGTGGGATCTAGTTCCCTGATCAGGGGTGGAACCTGGGCCCCCTGCATTGGGAGCCAGGAGTTTTAGCCACTGGACCACCAGGAAAGTCCCCTATGCTTATTTTTTATGAGCTTATGTTTTCAGAAACTTTGGGAGAGAGAATTTTGAGTTGCAGGGCTACCTACCCTTACCCCAGACTGGAGCCCGATCCCCCCTGCTCAACGGCACAGAGAATGCAGAATGCATTCAGTGGTGACACACTCCTAACTTGAACTTGGCTATGTTATGACAGGACCATCTCCCCAGGCTACACATCAGGGCTCCCTCCTCCAGACGGGTTATCACACATTTACCAGCACTCCCCACCTGCAGCAGAAGAGCCCCAGACCCACACAAGCATTCAAAGAACGCGACTTCTTCCTTCTTTTTGGTAGCAGACAAGAGAAGTGAGACTTTCAGGCCACTAGAGCAGTGCGTGGGGCTGGGAGCAGAGGAGCCTTCTGGCTGCTGGCCCTTCGTTCTGACAAACAGGGCATTTTCAGGGGGTGGCCTGTAAAAATGAGGAGGCTGGAGAGGGCTATAGCCAGGAAATATGGGTGAGTTGAAAAGGGAGGTGTCCTACTCAGCACCAACTTCTGAGAGCAGGAGACGGGCTGGGAAATTCAGCCGTAAGTAGTAGGATAGACGGGGACTGCATTCAGGGCTTTGGAGGGCTTGGAGCAACTCCTCTTCAAGAGAAATATTTTTTAAAAGGTTTGAATTTAGTAGTCTTTCAGCTTAGCAATTTCATTAGAAGTCATCCTTTTTTCACTATGATTAAGAGAATTCTCAGGCTGAAATTACATTGCCAATCAAAAGTGTTCCTGTTCTGTAAATAAGCTCATTAGTGTCATTTTTTTAGGTTCTACATATAAATATCATATGGTACCTGTCTTCCTCTTTCTGATTTACTTACTATGATGATCTTTACATTGTAAATCAACTGTGTCAATTTTAAAAAAAGTTACAGAGGACTTCCGTGGGCTTCAGTTTAAAGGGTCGCAGAGTTGGACATGACTGAGCATCTAAGCAGGCTTGCATCTGCGACCTGTGACCCGTCCTGAATCTGGTACTGCAGAGGTTCAGGAGAAACACCAAGCCTGAGCCTTATTTCCAAGGGTCTTTCCATCTCACTGGGACAAAGCTAACCCACAGAAAATAGTAAGATAAGAGTTAATCACTGGCAGGTTGATACTTGCTAAAAAAAAAAAGAAAAATTCAGAGTGGTTTAGGGAAGGGAGGGAACACATTGGGCAGATCATTCTTAAAGGCCATAGCAGTAGAGACTTTCTGAGCTTCCAGGCCTGCTGATGGATTTCTTATATTATTATGAGCTCCGTTAACACCATCAATAAAATTATAGGACTGCTAATAGAGATCCATAATCATAAAATCTTGACTATGGTTACAGACTCATTCATCCTTACAGCTTCATTCCAAAGTGGATGAATGCCAAGTATTTTAAATCCCTGCTTTATACTGACTGAGAGAGTCAAGTTCAGTACCTTGTCTCCAGCTTTTTATCATGTCAGTAGCGGAGCCAGGGGAAAACAAAACAAAACACAAATCTCTACTGGCTCTAATGAAATAGCTTGAAGAGCCATATCAGATTTGAAGATGGCAGTTAGCCTAGAGAACTCCCAAATGTCCGAGGAGATGAGGACAACCAAGGAAGTGATATGTGCACCTCTTGGATGTGGAGCAGACACAGGATTTTCATCTGTAGACTGTCAGACAATAGGGAGGTGTGTGGCCCATGTATGGGAAAATTGGACCTGTCAAGATAAGTCGAGATTAGATGTGTGCATGGGTTTCGATCTCATCAAGGAGTAATTCTAGGAATGTTTTAGAGATAGTGCCAGGCAGGCCAGCTGAGAAAGTGGCTGTGGGAACTCAGCGTAAGTTCACGGGTCAAGGCCTTGGGAACAAATTATAGAAAAGAAATAAAGAAGAAAAAAAATGATATAGTTTTTTTTTCAAAGAAGAGATTAGATTAGAGCAATATCAGGCTGGAGAGACAGGAAGTACTGGTGTGTTCAACAGGTGACAGAAAAGACAAATAGGGGAGAAATGTACATTTGAGGAGTCAAGAGCATCAGATGATACTAAATAATATTTAGTATATGAAAAAAAGGGAGGTTAAATGTCAAAGGCAAAAAAAGTACAGCTAAGCCTAGGAAAGCCCGGTACTGATTAGGCTATAAACTTTAGTCCACCTATTCAGAGAATCTAGAGCAGAGCAAGTTTCTGAGACCTAGAAATGTCAGTTGTCGCCTGTCACATAATGGTGCAGACAGGGCATGATAACCAATTTGACCAAAAGATGCAAGTAGGATGGTTCTTAGGTTTAACAGACTGCTTCCTCCAGAAAATAGGGCTTCAAATCTCGAATTCTTTTCCTTCTACATTATTCATTCATTCAACCTTCCATTTTTTCACTTAACAAATATTTACTGAGTGCCCAGCTTGGGTCAGTCTCTGTACTGGCTTTGAGGATATGAAGATAAGTAAGACCACATAGCACACACTCTTGGTCAAGCAGACAAAACAGATGGTTTGGAAAATAAGTGATTACAAAATAATCTAATAATGTGTTGTAAGGAAAGAGTTCAGAGACAGACAACTGCACTTTTTTTAAGTTGAAAAATAGCTGACATCCTATTCGTTTCAGGCATACTACATAGTGCTTTGACATTGCCTATGTTATGAAGTGGTCACCACAATAAGTCTAGGGACCATCTGTTCCCAAACAAAGTGATTACCATATTCTTGACCATATTCCTTATGTTGTATGTTACATCCCTGTGGCTTATTTATTTTATAACTGGGATTTGAAAATGGCCTTCATCTCATTTCTGAAACTCTATGTTGCTTGCCCTGCACTGGAGAACCATCCCCATCCTCTGTGCTGCCCTTTGGGGGTTCTGGGGGCAAGGGAAGGCTATGTCAGGATCGCACGTCATTGCACAGAAACAGCACAGATGTGACAGGGAGATACAAAGCTTGCCTCTAAAGGACACTTTTTGCTGGAGAAGCTTTCCTTTTCACAGCATCCAACATAGTTCAATACTGAGCACCCCTGCGGTAAGAATACCGGCATCCTTCCTTATCTCACAGGGCAGCTCTGGCCAGATGGCCTTTCCATTTTGCACAGTGACATATGTCATCGTCGGACACAAAGGAAAAGTCTCAGTTGAAAAGTCGAAGGTTCAATCAATAGGCTAGCTTGTTGAATTGATATCAAATAAGCAATTTTTGCTAATCTTGGGATTGAAAAGATATCTTTTTATCCACTGCATTAACTAAATTGGAGGCATTTGGGGGCATCAGATGGACAACCAAGTAAACTTTTTTAATCTTGTTCAAGAAAAGTAAAGACAATACTTGTAAGCATCCTGGAAAGACCATGTGAAATACACACAGGTACAGGATTTGATCTGGAGGAAGATCAATGACCCTATGTCATTGATGATATAGGAAGATGTCCTTCATCATGGTTTATCTCAGCTACTGGTCCATGCCTCTGGCTTCTTTCCATACACTTTGTGGTGTGAGGGATGTGTCAGTAAGAAGGCCTATTGGGTAGTGTTCTATGAACACAGGCTGAATGCTGTTAAGAACTGAAGCAAGTTTGCAGATAATTCAATAGAAAAATATCCGGATGGGCACATATGGATAGTATAAGAGAAGTACATAGACATTTTTGAGGTCTGGCATTATCTTTGCAATTGCTTCAACTCTGTATGTCTCTTGCATGATGTAACTGTGGTCAGGGTATATTTGACCTACTGCTTCATAACTTTCTTCTCAGAACACATTTTGATCCCCAGTTCTGTCCAAGTTGCTGGTGTGAGCCCGTGAGAACAGGCTTCAGCCCTCTATTGACTGAAGATTGTGTTTATAGTAAGATAAGTATTAATTGAGTTTATGTGTTATGGGGAGGGGTAGTTGGGGGGGGCTGCTGGAGAGATGGAGATTATTGGGGTGAGGTGTGAAATGCTCTCAAGCTCCCCCTGGGTGCTGCCCCTCGCGTATGGTCAAAGCTTGGGAAAAACTCTCTGGAGAGACTCTAACATGATTAGGCTATTGAAAGGCTGAGACCTGTGCCACTGTAACTCAGCACCTCTCAAACTTAATCTACCACCGAGACCCACCTCTCCTCACATTGCTTCCTTCTCAACATGTACTGACATCCCAAGGAAATCAACTTTCTTAAAACTCACTTGCTGGGGGCACTCCCAAAAGGTTTTTCCATAACTATGTGCTCTTTTATAAACATTTAAATTAACATCTATCAGTTTTCATACTGGATTTAAAGAAGTTCACTCTGTTAGTAGGAGATTGAAAATGTTAATTATATTATAATTATAATTTGAAATCAGATGAGAACTGATTGTAATTAGAATACATAGTTGATGATGCACTTGGCAAAATAGATTTTAAGTGACTTCCTGAAATGCCACTTGAATCAGAAAGAATTCAAACTGAATTTTTACCTGAGGGTTTTATCTTTAAAAAGTTGATAACTCTAGGAATGATTCAAATAATGTTATAGATTAGTGTCACTAATCTATATTGCATCGATTATTCTGAATTCAGAACCTCCCTCAAAGGTCAAGTTTCATCCTTAACAGAAAGGACCAAGAGGACAAGGAGACAGGAAGCCCGTGCATTTAAGGAATCTTGATGAATAACCTATCATTGAAAGATTTGGCATAGGTGAGGGAAACAGGCTTCATTTCAGGTGTGAGTCTACTTATCAGGCAGTTTTAGAAAAAAGAACATATAGAAGTTGAAGATCTAGAAGTTGATTCCTTTCAAATAGTCCGTTTATTTTACATCCCTCCCCCAGAAAGTCTTTGTGGATCCCTGGGAATGTATCTCTACTTGAGGACCCCTTGCCATAGAGTTCTCTTGCCATTGCTTTGAGTGAAAACCCCTGGGCTGTTCTCTTGCCCTCCTTTCTCTAGAAGGAAATCAACTTCTTAGCCAAGTGGGAAAGCCCCTCTACAACATAGTCTCCTCTACCCTCACGTTGTCTTCCCCTCCTAACAGCCCCCCACAACTTCCCTTCAGCCCCAGGGATCTCCAGGCTTTTTCTTGAACATGCGTTGCTCTTTCTTGCCACCAAATTCTTGTTCTCTCTGTCTGGGAATATTATTCTCCAGATAGCGGCTTCTTGTACCTGTTGTTAGTTCAGTTCAGTCACTCATTGTGTCCGACTCTTTGTGACCCCATGGACTGTAGGACACCAGGCCTCCCTGTCCATCAGCAACTCCCGGAGCTTGCTCAAACTCATATCCATTGAGTCCCTAATGCCATCCAACCATCTCACCCTCTATTGTCCTCTTCTCCTCCCACCTTCAATCTTTCCCAGCATCAGGTGCTTTTCCAATGAGTCAGTTCTTCACATCAGGTGGCCAAAGTATTGGAGTCTCAGCTGCAGCATCAGTCCTTCCAATGAATATTCAGGACTGATTTCCTTTAGGATGGACTAGTTGGATCTCCTTTCAGTTCAAGGGACTCTCAAGAATCTTCTCCAACACCACAGTTCAAAAGCATCAGTTCTTTGATGCTCAGCTTTCTTTATGGTTCATCTCTCACGTCCACACATGACTACTAGAAAAACCATAGCTTTGACTAGATGGACCTTTGTTGGCAAAGTAATGTCTCTGCTTTTTAATATGCTGTCTAGGTTGGTCATAACTTTTCTTCCAAGGAGCAAGTGTTTTTTAAGTTCAAGGCTGCAGTCACCATCTGCATTTATTTTGGAGCCCAAGAAAATAAAGTCTGTCACTATTTTCATTGTTTCCCCATCTATTTGCCATGAAGTGATGGGACCAGATGCCATGAGCTTCATTTTTTGAATGTTGAGTTTTAAGAAAGCTTTCTCACTCTCCTCTTTCAGTTTCATCAAGAGGTTCTTCAGTTTCTCTTCACTTTCTGCCATAAGAGTGGTGTCATCTGCATATCTGAGGTTATTGATATTTCTCCTGGCAATCTTGATTCCAGCTTGTGCTTCCTCCAGCCCATGATTTTGCATGATATACCCTGCATATAAGTTAAATAAGCAGGGTGACTATACATCCTTGACGTACTCCTTTCTCAATTTGAAACCAGTCTGTTTTTCCATGACCGGTTCTAACTGTTGCTTCTTGACCTTCATACAGATTTCTCAGGAGGCAGGTAAGGTGGTCTGGTATTCCCATCTCTTTAAGAATTCTCCGCAGTTTGTTGTGATCTACACAGTCAAAGGGTTTATCATAGTCAATAAAGTAGAAGTAGATGTTTTCCTGGAGTTCTCTTGCTTTTCCTCTGATCCAATGGATGCTGGCTATTTGATCTCTTTGATGTTGGCAATTCGATCTACCTGTTAAGGAAGAGCTTAAAGCCTTCCAGGAGGGTTTGCCCATCCTTGTATCTCTTCCTTTGCCCCACTGTCACCGTGTCCTTTGCTTGTATCTCCAGTACATCTTCCATGTCTGTGTGCCTTGTATTAGTGTTACCTGGACAAATGTTTGTCTTCTTTTTAATTTGTTTATCTGACTGTGCTGGATCTTAGTTGTGATGCCGGGATCTTCAATCTTCACTGTGGCATGCAGCCTCTTTAGTTATGGCATGTGGGCTCTAGTTCCCTGACCAGGGATTGAATTCAGGCCCCCTGCATTGGGAATGCTGAGTCTTAAACCCTGGACCACCAGGGAAGTCCCAGGGTTTGTCTTCCTAATCAAGATCAAATCTCTGAGCAGCAAGGAGACTTATACTGTACTTATCTGTGTACCTAACAGTACCTATCACAGGGCAGGATTAAATGTTGATTGAAAGATGCATCTAACTAAGTTTCAACCCATTTTGAATATAGATAGTACATGGAGCTGCCAAGGGAGAGTATTGCTCTCCTTGCACGTGGGGGGCCCCTGTCTATGGAATTTGCCATTTTGGCACTAGCCCTTAGGATACAAAGGAGGAAAGCATCTGTGCTCCCAACCTACCCTCACTGTGATGTGGGTGGTATGCAGGTGACTTGCAAGCTGGCTTATATTTGTGGAACAGCTGTGAAATTTGCAGGGTTACCCTTAGACTGTACTTATTTACAAAGGCAAATAAGTATCTCCTTTTGTTTAAAAAAAAAAAAAAAAGTCTGCATACCCAAAGTATTTTAGGGAAATGAAAACCTTAGTTTTCCTTAAAGGGACTAACAAGGAATTTCATTCCTTGTTGTCAGTAATGTCTTTGTGGCAGGTCCCTAATCTTTTCTTTTTCAAACTTCCTTCAAAGGATGGTTCAGGAGTCTTTAATTAACTATTAAAACGGGTGTTCTAACATGGGGGCAAGATTTAGAAAATCCCTTTAATTACTGGAACCAGATTTTCTCCTGATGTGTAAATACGAGTTTACTCCTCTACCAAATTGGGCTTTAATTAAACTGGGGGTGGGAGGTTGGGGGCCTGAATACTGGAAAGTGCCTTAATTTGCATTGGTCCCTGTTTCAATGAAATTGGCTTAAGGGTGGGGATGAGAGACTCTTATGGTTTATTGTTTAAACTGGAAAATCAAGCAAAATGGGATTTGCTTTCCATACAGAAACTCATAGAAATTAGACACACCCTTGCCACCTCTGATTTATTCAAATACCCGTGCTATAGGATTACCACGGGGACCCTCGGTGGTATGAGTTTATGATCCACCATGCATTTCTTTTTGTTTTTTTTCCCCTTCTGGATACATTAATCAGGCAAAACTAGGCTTACGGTTCTAGTTGACAAGGAAAGAAAAACCAGAGCTTGCTTTACCCCTCCCTCAATTTAATGCTTAACATTCAATATGGTGCACAGTTTGTTGAGAAAATAAGGTACATGTTTTGTCATTCCCCTTATGGATTTCAGTCAACACATGGAGGTGTTTGAAATGATCGGCTAATCCAGTTTCCTTTCCTTGAACCATCTGGTTCGAATTCTGTCTACCTGCTCAGAGTGCACGAGTCTCGTCTGCATGTACATATAAGGAAGTCACAACTCATTAACAGTTTAGGGAAAATCCCTGTGGAAATATACAACTTTACTATTGTGGTAGATTTCCTCTTGGGAGCAAATTAGATAGGACTTTGATGTAAACCAAAGAAACTTGAGAGTTTTTGGAAGATATGAGTGGTCCTAAAAAAAATTCAACCAACTTAAAAGCTTTTATTTTAAGTAGGAACAAAGTTATTGCATACTATCAGCTCACTCACACCATAGCTCAACTTGAAGTGGTCAGGTGATGAGCAGACCTTGGCCTTACTAGCTTCATGATAATGTCCTTGATCAAATTTCAGCAACAAGCATGTAGTAATAATAAAATTAATGGAAAATAATTTGGTGGCAGATGCTTATTATTGGTTGAGCCAAAAGATCTACTCAATTTTCTTATTATTTCCATTTTATTGACTTAATTTGTTATTTATTTTAATTTTTATTGGAGTATAATTAACTTAGACTCCATTTTAGAGGCTGGGAAACTCACCCCACCCTTTCCAGCCTCCCTAGAAGGTATATCACATATTTTGCTCAATGAGTTAGTTATATGTCAAAGCTTGCTAGGGGCTTCTGGGAAACATTTCTCTTTCCTGGGAAAAGGGAAAGCTATCACCAGACTTCCTTCCTTCTTCTTAGATGCTAAGAGAATGATTGAATGTAGATGTGATGTCCAGAGCATAGCAATCAGCTTATGACCATAAAGGAAAGCCTATAAAAATTGCAGACAGCAACCTGAAATCGGTCAGGGGCTGGACCCAAACCAACAACTGCCTCCCTCTAGGTTTCTTCCTATTTAAGCCACCTTGATGGTTACTTGCAGCCGAGAGCAATGTAACCAAGCAGGACCCTATGGGACCTTCCCAGGACAGACCCCTCCCCTGAGTCCTCTGCTGTGGCTTCTCTCTGAAGTACCTATTAGATAAGAGCATCTCATGCACATTTCCTGAGTTTTCCTATAGATGCTAAAACTCCCACCAAATGGAAGATGTTAACTACTTGATGACCATGAGCATATAGTCCCCAGGCCTTCTGAAGCCTAAGAACTGAATATTAACCCCTGTGATACTGCTCTGTTACATGCATACGTGCTGAGTCCTGTCTGACTCTTTGAGACTCCATGAACTGTAGCCCGCCAGGCTCCTCTGTCCATGGGATTTCCCAGGCAAGAATACTGGAGTGGGTTGCATTTCCTCCTCCAGGGGATCTTCCTGATGCAGGGATTGAACCTGTGCCTCCACGTTTCCTGCATTGCAGGGGAATTCTTTACCACTGAGCCAGCAGAAAAGCCGCTCTGCTCTGTTCCCTCACTACCAACCAATTAAAGAATTGTGCTTGAGTTGACCACACACCCTGCAACCCTTCTCCCTCACCTGGCCTCTAAAAATACTTCGCTGTAATCCTTCCAGGAGTTCGGGTGTCTTGAGCAATGAACAAAGCAATGCTTTGTTGTTGTTCAATCCCTCAGTTGTGTCTGATTCTTGGACCCTATGGACTGCAGCACACCAGGCTTCCCTGTCCTTCACCGCCTCCTGGAGCTTACTCAAACTCTTGTCCATCGAGTCGGTATAGTGCCCTGCAATAAACACAGAAATTTCCTTCACCACATCCCCATGTCAGAAGATGGACTTTACTATTTGAGGGCGAGTGGACTCAAGTTTGGTTTAGTAACAGCAATACTAACTGATGGAGATAAAGTCTATATATTTGTATCTGCTTTGAGACAGTCTTCCTGAATTGAATAACTCAGTCAACCTTCCTTCCTCCTCCATGGCGCCTGGGATCTCCAATAGGTCGAAACATTCATGAGGGCCTGGGATGTAGCTTTTGGGTCTAAGCATGGAATGGATGAAAACAGTGTAGGTTGAAGGATTAAGTCAAAGGCTAAAGAAGAAAGATTAAAGGTGATTTCCCAGCTTCCATTACACACAGGGAGACGTGATGCAATAAGAACGTTACAGTCTCTGTTACATGTTTTGAGTGAAAATGAGAGGTCAGCTCTTCATAGAGTATTTGCAGCACCCTGTGCCCCAAAGGCAATGGCACCCCACTCCAGTGCTCTTGCCTGGAAAATCCCATGGACAGAGGAGCCTGGTGGGCTGCAGCCCATGGGGTCGCTACGAGTCGGACACGACTGAGCGACTTCACTTTCACTTTTCACTTTCATGCATTGGAGATGGAAATGGCAACCCACTCCGGTGTTCTTGCCTGGAGAATCCCAGGGACAGGGGAGCCTGGTGGGCTGCCGTCTCTGGGGTCGCACAGAGTCAGACACGACTGAAGTGACTTAGAAGCAGCAGTGCCCCATCACAGACCCATTCTCTGATTCACCCCCTTTTCCCTCTACTTCTCTCTTCCTTCTTCTCCAGGGCCCGGAACCTCGTAATGAAGTCAGTTTATTTCTTTGTTTGTCATAGCTCAATCTGATGGCTATTATAGCCCCTTCTCAATTCCCTCCATCTTCCCGTTTACTTAAGTACTTTCCCTCAGCTCCCTTGGTCTCATCTTACACAAAGTTAGTTCAAAGGTGCATTCGAATTTATAGGGTCTGACAGTTTAGCCAAAAACCCCCACAAAACTCTGGTGATGAGGAAATAAAAAGAGAATCCTTAAGAGCATATGCAGATGCTGTATTTCCTGATTTAAAATGGGATATAATACCTAAAAGAAAAAACGCTGTTGTAAACATTTTTACTTTTCCTGACTGGATTTTTTTTTCTTCCCCAAAACAGTGCTTCTTATTGACCTAAGATACAGAAAAAAATAGGAAAGAAGGTTACAAAAATCTGACTGTGTTCGTTCTTTGATTTTTCCCTCAGGGTGCAGTGCTGAAGGACAAAGGGGCTTTTCTAAGAGGAGTTTTTCCTCTGTCCTGGAAAAAAAATGCCCCAAACAGATCTCTAATTCAGCAGGTCAAAGGCCCACTTCATCAGAGGGGCTGCTTGGACAGGAAGTGGTGGATTTCCTCTTCAGTAGGGATCCCTCCCAGAGCTGGGCAGGTTTGGTGGGAGGGGGGACAACTGTTTGGACCACTCAAATCCAGAATTTAAACTGGGAGAGACCTCTGAGATCCAGTCCCCAAGTTTACAAGGATGGGAGAAGGTGCCGCTTCTCATTGCCAATCCCTGTCAGCCTTGGTAGAAAGGCCAAGTCGGAATTTTTGGTAACTCTGCAGAACCCACGTTTCCTTGACCAAATGAATCTTGGGAAACACTGGCAAAATAAAGTTAAAGAGGACTCTTCACTACTGTGGTTCTCTACTGGACACTAAATCCAGTGTCCAGTACTCCCCAAGTTTATATGATTGTAAACAGACTGTTTATCTTTTTGCTGGAGTAGCAAAAATACTCCTCAAACAGGAGCACGCAGTTCCTACCGTGTGGGGAAAGGCTGAGGTGATAAATCTGTTACTAGGATCCGTCTTCCTTTGCTCCCCAGTCTTCCTCAGCTCTGTGAGTAATAACAGCTGACTCTACAGGGCTTCCCTGGTAGCTCAGCTGGTGAAGGATCTGCTTGCAATGCAGAAGACCCTGGTTCGATTCCTGGGTTGGAAAGATCCACCGGAGAAGGGCTAGGCCACCCACTCCAGTATTCTGGCCTGGAGAATTCCATGGTTAGAGGAGCCTGGCAGTCCCCAGTCCATGAGGTCACAAAGAGTCAGACACGACTGAGCAACTTTCACGTCACTACTTGATCACTTGGCCATGTGTGCTATCCCAGTTCTGCAGCTTAGCGGTAACCAAAGTGGGCTACCATCTGAAGACTTTTCTGAAAGAACATGGTCGCAGCAGAAAGAACGTGGAGACTTATTCTGCCCCTGCTTGGTGGCAAGGCTCACTTTACCTTTTCAGAGGGGGAGAAAGCTTCAGAGAATATGGTACTGTTTACATGGGCACAGGAAATTATTGGCAAAACAGCAGCTGTATTTTTCAGAGCTTCATGAATTACCCATTGCATTCGTGTAGCAAGCTGATCTCTTCCCCGTTTTTGTTTAGTATTGAAACAAACCCTTGGCTAATTCTTTTGTTGGGAGAGAAAAGAATTTGAAAATGATTGTTCTTTTTTAAAAAAGAAATTACTTTTCTTCTTCCCTTTTATTTTTTTTAAATAGTTGGAATGAAATACGGGTTTAAGATCACTATTCTTTATCATATCCCCAAAGCACTACATATGATGACAGCTTGTAAATTGAATTCCCCAGACCCAACTCTGCTTCTGAGTCCAAACCAGTGTTTACCACCACCCACTGCCCAGCCATTCCAGGACAGGGCAAGGCCCTGCAGACCCAGCATCCTCACTCCTGCTCTCTGTTCCCTGCACCCACCCTGACCAAGGGTACTGCTGTCCATCCACGAACACAGGCCAGAACCTGGGGCTCAGCCTTCTTTCTTTCTCTTGAGAGTCATTCTCTCTAGGGTGAATTTTTGCCTCCAATTGTCAAGCTGCTCCAACAGCTTTAGAAAATGCTCTTCTTCATTGTCTTCCCCTCAGTTCAGCAAAGTGAACCTTGGCATTGCTTAACATCCTTCCAGACCTGACTCTTCCAGCCTCTCCTGTCACTGGCTACCACCCCTGCCTCACCCTGCACATGCCGATTTCTGCACAGTTCCCCAAACTCATTCTGTTGTTTCACATTGCTCTGACTTGACCTATTATTTCTCTTTCTCCCAAATAACCTCCTTTCCCACACCGTCTTTGCCTAATGAGCTTCTACCTCTGTCTGAGGGCTGAGACCTCGATTAGGTGCTTCTCTTTTCAGAGGCTTCCCTGAGTTCCACAGGAAGAAATAGCCATATCCATCTCAGTGCTGCCGCTGTCCCTTCATCAGAAACCTTAGTTTTTACTTGGGCATGCAGAACCGTGAGAAATAATACATGCTTATTGTTCTGGGGTGAATTGTCACGCAGAAAAAGCAAATGGGTGCAACCTGACATCTAATAGGTGCTTAAGATGCATTCAGAATCAGCAAGTTGTAAATGCTTGAGGGTATTTTATTTTCCTCTACAAGATGAAAAAAGAAGATGATGTTTTGTGATTAAGTTGCCTGACTTAGAAGTTGACTGATGGAAAAGACCCTGATGCTCAGAAAGATTGAGGGCAGGAGGAGACAGGGGCAACGAAGGATGAGATGGTTGGATGGCATCACCGACTCGATGGACATGGGTTTGAGAAAACTCTGGGAGATAGTGAAGGACAGGGAAACCCACGGGATCGCAAAGAGTTGGACACAACTGAGCAACTAAACAACAGCAATGGGGAAGAGGGTCACTGGAGGCCTGCCAGGGACTAGTCATTCTGTCTTTGCCATTCTGGACCATTCAGTGGGCAGATGGCAGTGGGCTAGCTGCTCCGTCAGGGCCCTTCTGCACAGGCATTTTTGATGGCCTAAACTCCAGTCTCACAGAACTGGGACCAGATGTCACTTCCACCTCCTGTAGCCAGCTGAGCTGCTGAGACTTTTAAATGATCCCGTAAGTGTCAAATTACCTAGTACCAAGCCTGACAGAGAATACTCACTTGCTAAGAGGGAGTTTTCTTGTTTTGCCATTTTTTAAGAGGAAAAAACATACAAAACTTTTTTTTTTTTCATGAAAATCTGTGCCTGGTATATGGGAAGAGAATGGTTACTAAGGTACATGATGTTTTGGCTGTTACACATTCGTGGTTCTAATGCAAATCCCCCTCCATCTGCACCCTCCCTCTTTCTCTTACATCCTCAGCCTCTTCCACTTGACTGACTCCTGCCGCTTTACCTGTGAAGAAGGTCAAGACTTTCCTACCATAAAGATCCCTTCTTCTTCTTCTTTTTTTGGGCCACATTGCACAGCATGTGGGATCTTCGTTGCCCAACCAGGGATTGAACCTGTGTCTCCTGCAATGGAAGTGAGGAGTCTTAACCCCTGGACCACTAGGGAAGTCCCAAGGACCCTTCTTAATTCCTCTCCACATCCAGTCGGGCTTCTTCCATCGAGTGACCCCCAAACAGGACTCCTCTTGGACCTCTGACTCCCATTGCTGTTCTGGCCACTGCAACCTGGCTTCCATTTCAGCTCTTTCATTTACTGCTCCTGCTAATGTCAACTCTGATCTCCTAACTGCCTCCTGATTGCCACCTTGAATGGAAAGTTCAGTCCTTATCTAATTTGCTGACATCGAAACTCCTCCAGTTCTCTCTCTGAAGCCCCGCCTCCTCTGGGCTGTTGGGACACTGCTCCGTGCTGGCCTCTCCTATCCATCTAATGATGTCTTCTCATATTTCTGCCCTCCTTTTCTACCCACATATTGATAACAAAGTCTTCCCCATTCTTCAAAACTCAACTCCATTCTACTTCTTCCAAAAACCCAAATCCCATGTCTGTACTTACTGAAGGTCACAGTTTTTCTAAGACTCAGTTTCTCCATCTGTGAGATGGCGATCCTATGAGAACTTACTTCGGAGGACCACGTGAGGATTCAACATAAGGAACTTAGCACAGTGCCTGCCATGTGTGGAGGTCTTCATGCATGTTGGTTATTAGAAGTACTGTTTCCAGATGGAATCAGCATCTCCATCTCACTGGGATTTATGAATGACTGTCTCTGTCTGGATTAAGAGATCCTGAGGTGGTTGGGGAGGTGAGGAATTACTCATCTGTTAATTCCTTCCCAACCGCTGTCGCGTCTCCTGTGCCTGATGTTGCTTGCACTCATGGTGACAAATTGTGTGTCATTCAGTATATTTAGTTTGTGCATTTCAGTCCCGTTCACCAAAGCCACACACAGCTACATATGGTGTATCAGGTGTTGTACTAGCCCCGGAGATGCACAAGAGAGGCAGACTCAGTCCTTTCCCCTGAGGAGCTCTAAGTTGGGCGAGAATGAGCTTGGGTACGAACCACTATACCTCCACACCGACTTTGAGATGTATGCTTGATGACGACAGTGTGGCTGGGCTGGTGAACATCGGTGGGTTGAATGGGTGGTTCAGGGGATGGACATAGTCACACCAATCAGTGCTGTGACGGCCTGAATCCTGAAGCTGACTCTGCTCTTTGGGCACCTGTAAGGTTTCCAGGTTCACTTTGTGTCCTGCCTGGCAGCCCCTGCTTCTTCCTGGGCATGAGGCTTCTATCATTGACCAGACACCCCTCCTGGGTTTGCTCTCCTAGGAAGCTTGGAGAACGTAAGCCCAGCAGTCTCTTTCCTAAGCAACAGAAGAGAGTTTAGACTTGGTGACCTCTGGAGTCCCTCCTGACCTTGAAACTGTGATGGGATAAAAGTGGCCCAGAAACAAAGGTCTGAGTTTCAGCGGCAGCATTCATGCTGACCTGCCTGGCTCATTAGGGTTAATCAGTAAACGGGTTGCTAAGACAATATTTGAGAGGTGGATTCTAGTAGATTAAGGTGGAGGTGGGTGGAAGAAAGTGTACTTTAAAGACAACAGTTGTTGCAGGGCCATATAAAACAAGCCTGGCACAAGTCCCACCTTTTCCTGAAAGTCTTTTTTGCTCTGTGGGCCCTCAGCTCATACAGCACACTGGCCTTTAGAAAATATTCTGGACTTAGACCATGATGAACCTCTGACCTACATGGTTTCTCTCGCCTCTTAAAATGTGTGTTTGCTTTGTAGCCCCCAAGGAGATTAGGAAACATTTTTGGGAAATGCCCCATTTCCCATAGTACCTGGTTTTAATCTGGAGACAGAGTATGTGTTTCATAAGAACTTGATTGATAGCACAAAAGCAAAAGTGTCCAAGGACTGTAGGAAGTCTTCTGTGCTGGGCAGGCAGGGCATACTGGAGTTTCTCTCTCCTCGGTCCAAGTCCCTGAGAAGGACCTCAGAGATGACCTGGGCTAGAGTTTGGTGATCATAGTGTGGCTTTGCTCCAAACGTGGGAGCCACGAAATTCATTGCTGAGGTGAGCCAAATACTTTCATGGTTGGTTTCCAGGAAGAATCAGGCAAGTACAAAAGGTGGGGTGACAATCTTTCTTTGTGGTGCAGGAGAGAGGCCAGTTTCCCCTTCCTCTGGGGCAGCAAATATTTTATGTCCCCAACTCTGATTCCCTCTTTGAGTTCAGGTCCCACAGTCTTCTTGCAGGTTGATAACGGCTGTGGGAGTGGTAGATGCATAGTTTTCCAAAACTTCATGCAAATTTATGGTGTATACTTTTTCTGGAGAATGATCCCATTGCTTCAGACACCTTTAAGTTCCTCAAAATGTAAAGATAACACTACTCCATCCACATTTCTGTTGTAGAGACTTTTCTGAGAATGATTTATATAGGAATATGCATAGAATACTACAAGAGAGGGTAGGGATGAGTAAGCCTTTGGGCTTAGGGTTTCAAGCTCAAAGGTGAAGCTCAATTTTTTTTTTTTAAAGACTTCATCTTTTAAACTTGTTTTTGGTTCACAGCAAAATTGAGAGGAAGGTACAGAAATTTCCCTGGCCCTGCATGCATGCATAGCCTACTCCATTATCAAGATCCCCCATCAGAATAGTACATTTATTATGATGAGCATACATCGGCACATCATTAAGACACAAAGTCCACAGTTTACATTAGTGTTCACCCTTAGCACTGTACATCCTATGGGTTTAGACAAATGTCTATATATCCACCTTAAAGTATCATACAGTATTTTCACTGCCCTAAAATTTCTGTGCTCTGCCTATTCGTTCCTCCCTCCCAGCCAACCTCTGGTAACCACTGATCTTTTTACTGTCTCTGTGGTTGGCTGGTTTAGTTGCTAAGTTGTGTCCGACTTGCGACCCCATGGATTGTAGCCCACCAGGCTCCTCTGTCCATGGGATTCTGCAGGCAGGATTACTGGAGTGGTTTGCCATTTCCCTCTCCATAGGTTGCTTTGTTTTACATTTTCCACAGTGACATACAGTTGGGATCATAAAATATGCAGGCTTTTCAGATTGGCTTCTCTTAATAATATGCATTAAAGTTTCCTCCATAGCTTTTCCTGGCTTGTTAGCTCATTTCTCTTTACCACTGACTAACACTCCGTTTGCTCCACAGTTAATCCATTTACCTTAGAAGGACATCTTTGTTGCTTCCAAGTTGTGGCAGTTATGAACAAAGCTGCTATACACAGCCACATGCATGTTTTCTGTGTCACAGAATTTCAAATTCCTTGCATAAATACCAAGGAGAAAGATTGCTGGATCATAGGATAAAAGAGTGATTAGTTTTGTAAGAAATTGCCAAGTTGTCTTCCAAAGCAGCTGTCCCATTTTGCATTCTCACCAGCAATGAATGAGAGTTCTTGTTGGTCTACATCCTTGCAGCATTTGGGGCCGTCAGTGTTCTGGATTTTGACCATTCTCATAGTCAAATAGTATGGTGATAGCTCACTGTCATTCTAATTTGCATTTTCCTGTTGGTGTATGAGGTGGAACATCTTTTCATGTGCTTACTTGCCATGTATTTGTTGGTGATGTATCTGCTAAGGTATTTGGCCCATTTTTTAACCAGGTTGCTTGACTTCTTATTGTTGAGTTTTTAAGAGTTCTTTGTGTATTTTGGATAACAATCCTTTATCAGATATGTCTTTTGGAAATATTTCCTTCCAGCCTGTGGTTCGTCTTTTCTTTTTCTTGACAATGTCTTTTTCAGAGCAGAACCTTTCATTTTAATGAAATCCAGATTAAGAACTTTCTCTTAGATTATGCTTTTGATTTCATATCAAAAAGTTACCACTGTACCAAACTCATCAAAGTTTTCTCCTATGTTATCTTTCTAGGAGTTTTACAAATTTGTGTTTTATATTTAGGTCTATGATTCACTTTGAGTTAACTTTTGTTAAGAGTGTGAGGTCTGGGTCTGATTCATTGTTTTGTGTGTGGATGTCTAGTTGGTTCAGCACCATTTGTGGAAAGACTATCTCTTCTCCATTTTATTGTCTTTACAATCTTGACTTTTTAGCAGCAAACTTGTTCATGCGTGCAGTTGAGGTCCTGACACTAATGCTTATTGAGCATTTAATACAACCTAGGTACTGGTCAAGGCTATGGTTTTTTCCAGTGGTCGTGTATGGATGTGAGAGTTGGACTGTGAAGAAAGCTGAGCGCCGAAACATTGATGCTTTTGAACTATGGTGTTGGAGAAGACTCTTGAGAGTCCCTTGGACTGCAAGGAGATCCAACCAGTCCATCCTAAAGGAGATCAGTCCTGGGTATTCATTGGAAAGACTGATGCTGAAGCTGAAACTCCAATACTTTGGCCACCTGATGCGAAGAGTTGACTCATTGGAAAAGACCCTGATGCAGGGAGGGATTGGGAGCAGGAGGAGAAGGGGACGACAGAGAATGAAACGGCTGGAGGGCATCACTGACTCGATGGACATGAGTTTGAGTAAACTCCGGGAGTTTGTGATGGACAGGGAGGCCTGGCGTGCTGCGATTCATGGGGTTGCAAAGAGTCGGAAACGACTGAGTGACTGAACTGAACTGAACTGACTGAAGTACTGTTTTAATTGCTTTATACACATTTTATCAGGGACTCCTTACAACCACATCATAAACTACCACGATTACCCCCAATTTACAGATAGAGAAACTGAGGTTCTAGGATTCAAACAGGCAGTCTGGTTCTCAGTGATGCTGTGTTTTTCTTCCAAGTGTCCAGGCTTCCGATAAGAAACTCCGAAAGGGTTGTAATGGTAACTTTGATCTTAGTGGTCTTTGGACATTGAGCCCTTTCATGTCACTTCTGGGTGAGCAGGCTTTCTCTTGCCCCCTGGTAAGTACGGTGAGGAGGCTGGAGGAAAACCTGCAGACATGCACACTTCTGTTGAGTCCTGGGGCACCTCTGTCAGGCACATAGTGTGAAATGAATAATGACAGAGAATCAACGTCTAGTGACCTCCTGACGTATTTCCCCCTTATTGTGTAATCTTCCCAAGCAAGATAATATTTTTGGTATCAAAGCAAATTGGAAATCAGAAAATGTGAACATGGTCAAAACTTTCACAAGAAAAAAAAATTTAAACTTCCCACACACAGAAAAAGGGCTTCCCTGGTGGTCCAGTGGTTAAGACTTTGCACTCCCAAAGTGGGGGCCTGCGTTTGATCCCTGGTTGAGGAAGCTCTGCATGCCGTGTGGTGCAGCCAAACAAACAAACAAAAGAAAGTGTGGTAGAACCAGAAATACAATTTAGCTAGTGGCCTAGTCCTTCCAAATGAAAGCTTCCTTTTTCATTAAAGATAGACTATTTGAGGGAATTCCCTGGTGGCCCAGTGGTTAGGACTCTGTCCTTCCACTGCAGGGGGCATGGGTTCGATCCGTGGTTGGAGGATTAAGATCCCCCAAGATGTGTGGTGAGGCTGAAATAAAAAGAAAAGATTATTTGAAATGAACTCTTATTTGAGATACTGAGTTGAGAGTCCCTCCTACACACACGTTCTGCAACCTACACTCTTCCAGCCACACAAACAAAGGAACCCAGAACTCCAGGACACCCGGACATCACAACAGGGAGACAACCTGAGGCCTTGGCAGAGTAAGCAAAGAGCCTCCTAATCTGTCTAATATGCTTTGGGGCTTAGGCAAATATCTGCTCTGGTGAAGACAGTCTGGCTCCAGCTGAAGTAAACACTCCCTGGTGTCAACACTGCCCTCCAACTACTGCCACGGACAGCAGCAGAATGCATCAAGTCCTACAGACGCAAAGGGTGGGCTTTCCGCCTGGACTCCAGTCAGAGCAGTAGGGCTGAGGGTTGAGTTGGTGGGGGGCTCAAGCTGACGCTGAGCTGATGCCGTTCTGGAGTCCAAGGCCCCAAGGCTTTGTGTCCTGGCCAGGGATGTTGTCACAGAACTGGAAATACTTTCCCACTCTCCCTGGATTTTTTTCACTTCCCTCTCCCCACCACCCCCCCAAATCCTAAAAACTGCATCATTCTCACAGAGTCCTCTGTGGATCTGAAAGCATGCAAGAATTTGGTTCAATCTCCTATTGCTTGCCTAACTTCTAGCTTCTACATTTGGCCCCATGGAATAACAAGGTTAAAAGCAGACTGGGGACTTCCCTGGTGGTCCAGTGGTTAAGGCTCTGCGCTTCCAAGGCAGGTGGCAAGCGTTCCATCCCTGACTGGGGAACTAAGATCCCACATGCTCGTGGGGTGAGGTCAAAAGAGTATTTTTTAAAAAAGCAGACTGGATGACAGCAAAATGACTAAGCCATTTCTCACAAAAGACAATTTAAAAAATTCATTTTAGGCATCGCTTGAAATAATTATTATGATGAAGTATATTTTGAATTGCGCATGATCCACTGCTTAGAAAAACAGAGGTCATTAGCATGTGATAGAAGGTAGAATACACGTGTGTGGAATACGTGGTCTTTTTTTTCCCTTTGTAAACTCTGTGACCCACCCCAGTGTGCTCAGGTCATCATGCACGTCATCCTCACAGGTGAGTGGCAAGGGAAGCGGAACAGAGTCATTGTCGTTATTTCACAGACAGGAATCTGAGAGACTGTACCCTGCAGCGGTCCCAAACCAGTTAGCTATGAATGGAGACTCACTATCAGATGTGCTGTTGCATCTTGCTTTCTTCCTAACACACAACCCTGCTTCAGTGCATGCTCATACAGATGGTTGCTTTTCTTTTTTTATAGTTTTAATTCGTTTGTTCATTTTTTTTGCTTTGGTTGAGCCATGTGGCATGTGGGTTCCATGACCAGGGTTCAAACCCGTGTGCCCTACATTGGAAGCATGGAGTCTTAACTACTGGACCACCAGGGAAGTCTCCTGCTTGCTTTTCTGGCTGTTTCCTAGAACTCTTCACACCCTAGAAAAGTCAAAGCCTTGTCCTCTTGTAGTTGCCAATGGCAGAGCCTTCACTTGTCACTGAATTTCCACGGGGGGGAGGGTGGAATGGCGGGAGAGGGATGGGCAGGAGAGCCTTATTTGCCACAGTGAATGCCACCCCCCTCCCTCCTCAATAGTCTTCGACTAGCCAAGAGTGAAGTGGCCTATAGGTCATTCCTGACTTGTAAGCCAGGAACTTAAATAGTGGAAAAGAATTATGTGATTCAATTATACTATTCAGTTAAACGTAAGTAATTACAGTCATCTTCATTCTTTGTAATCTTCTTAACCTCGTGGTATTTCCTGACTCTGACATACTTTGGTGTGATTATATCTATCAGCTGGGATGATGACTAATTCCTCTGAGCTATTTTCTGTCTGTTCTTATTTGTGATGGAGAACTATCTCTTTGTAAATCTGCACCTAAAAGATCAATTATTAGTATTACTTTTATAGATGTAGCTTAACACTGTACGTGGGACAAAGTTATGCCCAATAAATAAATGGTGGGTATAATCATTAAGAATCTAGGTTTGCTTGGGAACTGCTGGGCAGGTGATTTTTGAAGCCCTCCAGTCACATAATAACTTGGGAAATCTGGGAAGCTTTTCAGGAGTGATCACATCAGAAACCCAAGGGAAAGCAGTCAGAGAAATGGTTTAGTGTAGCATTGTTTTATTTATCCCTTTCATTTCTTTAATTCTTCCATGAAAAAGACAGATGAAGACTTCCCTAAATTAACATGCACTTTGAAAATAACCACGTGAGTGCTTAGTCACTCAGTTGTGTCCGACTGTTTGCGACCCGTTGTACTGTAGCCTGCCAGGTTCTTCTGTTCATGGGATTTTTCAGGCAAGAATACTGGAGTGGGTTGCCATTTCCTTCACACTTTGGAATAATAATATGAACATACTCAGAGGACATGAATTTTAGCAAACTCTAGAAGATGGTGAAGGGCAGGGAAGCCTGGCATTCTGCAGTCCATGGGATCACAAAGAGTCAGATGTGACTTAGCAACTGAAAAATAACAACTTGCTTGATAAGGGGAAGCTGTGACTGTCTTCCTCTCATTGTCTGATATTGATAAAACATCCCCTGGAGGACCATTCTAAGCTGGCCCGGCCTTGTCCAACTCCTCTCGACTTCAGATTTAAAGACCTTTCCCCAGACACCCACCCCACCCACTTGGTCCTAAGTCTTCAGGACCAAACTTAGGAAATTAAACATCCAGTTCTTATGAGCAGTGGGGGAGTAGAGTCAGTCTTGAGTGGCTAATGAGCACTCAGTGATACACCCTGACTCCGATTATGTTTGTCCAGCTTCTGGTTTAGGCTTCATCTCCCTCATCTTGAAACTACCTCAAGGTTCCTTCAGCCGGGCTCCTTCTGTCCAAACAGATAACATCAGGCCAGAACAAGTCTGAACAGTTGCATTTTAAGGGCAGGGCAGTGGAAACAATTCCCCCCAGTGAGCAAAAAATAAGAGGGTACAACTTCCAAGTTCTAAGAAATTGACTTCTAATAATGTGTGAGTGAAATGAGCATACTTTTATTATTGTCCTTTAATATAGTTCCCCCTTCAGTCTCTCTGATCAGGAAGCTTCCATAAGCCTCTTCTCCTTATCCATCAGAGGGCAGACAGAATGAAAACCACAGTCACAGAAAACGAATCATTCTGATCACATGGACCATAGTCTTGTACAGCTCAATGAAACTATGAGCCATACCGTGTAGGGCCACCTGAGATGGATGGGTCACGGCAGAGAGTTTGGACAAAACGTGGTCCACTGGAGAAGGGAATGGCAAACCACTTCTGTATTCTTGCCTTGAGAACCCCATGAACAGTATGAAAAGGCAAAAAGGTATGACAATGGATGAGCTCCCCAGGTTGGTATGTGCCCAATATGCTACTGGAGATGAGTGGAGAAATAACTCTAGAAAGAATGAAGAGATGGAGCCAAAGGAAAAACAACACCCAGCTGCTGATGTGAGGGGTGATGGAATTAAAGTCTGATGATGTAAAGAACAATTTAGCATAGGAACCTGGAAAGTTAGATCCATGAATCAAGGCAAATAGGAAGTGGTCAAACAGGGGATGGTGGGAGTGAATCGACATTTGAGGAATCAGCGAACTAAAATGGACTGGAATGAGTGAATTTAATTCAGCTGACCATATACCTACGACTGTGGGCAAGAATCCCTTAGAAGGAATGAAGTAGCCATCATAGTCAACAAAAGAGTCTGAAATGCAGTACCTGAATGCAGTCTCAAAAACAACAGAATGATCTCTGTTCGTTTCCAAGGCAAACCATTCAATATCACAGTAATCCAAGCCTATGCCCCAACCAGTAATGCTGAAGAAGCTGAAGTTGAATGGTTCTATGATGACCTACAAGACCTTCTAGAACTAACACTCAAAAAACATGTCCTTTTCATTATAGGGGACTGGAATGTAAAGTAGAAAGTCAAGAGCCACCTGAAGTAACAGGAAAGTTTGGCCTTGGAGTACAGAATGAAGCAGGTCAAAGGCTGAGTTTTGCCAAGAGAATGTGCTGGTCATAGAAAACACCCTCTTCCAGTAACACAAGAAAAGACTCTACACATGGACATCACCAGATAGCTAATACCAAAGTCAGATTGATTATATTCTTTGTAGCGAAAGATGGAGAAGCTCTATACAGTTGGCAAAAATAAGACCGGGAGCTGACTGTGGCTCAGATCATGAACTCCTTATTGCCAAATTCAGAAAAATTGAAGAAAGTAGGGAAAACCACTAGACCATTCAGGTATGACCTAAATCAAATCCCTTATGATTATACAGTGGAAGGGACAAATAGATTCAAGCGATTAGATCTGATAGACAGAGTGCCTGAAGAACTGTGGACAGAGGTTCATGACAATGTACAGGAGACAGGGATCAAGACCACCCCCAAGAAAAGAAATGCAAAAAGGCAAAATGGTTGTCTGACGAAGCCTTACAAACAGTTGAGAAAAGAAGAGAAGCCAAAGGCAAAGGAGAAAAGGAAATATATACCCATTTGAATGCAGAGTTCCAAAGAATAGCAAGGAGAGATAAGAAAGCCTTCCTTAGTGATCTATGCAAAGAAATGGAGGAAAACAATAGAATGGGAAAGACTAGAGATCTCATCAAGAAAATTAGAGAAACCAAGGGAACATTTCATGCAAAGATAGGCACAATAAAGGACAGAAATGGTATGGCCCTAACAGAACAGAAGATATTAAGAAGAGGTGGCAAGAATAGACAGACAAAATATACAAAAAAGATCTTCATGATCCAGATAACCACAATGGTTTGATCACTTACCTAGAGCTAGACATCCTGGAATGTGAAGTCAAGTGGGTCTTAGGAAGCATCACTATGAACAAAGCTAGTTGAGGTGATGGAATTCCAGCTGACATATTTCAAATCCTAAAAGATGATGCTGTGAAAGTGCTACACTCAGTATGCTAGCCAACTTGGGAAACTCAGCAGTGGCCACAGGACTGGAAAAGCTCTGTTTTCATTCCAGTCCCAAAGAAAGGCAATGCCAAAGAATGCTCAAACTACCACACAATTGCACTCATCTCACACGCTAGCAATGTGATGCTCAAAATTCTCCAAGCCAGGCTTCAATGGTACATGAACCGTGAACATCCAGATATTCAAGCTGCATTTAGAAAAGGCAGAGGGACCAGAGATCAAATTGCCAACATCTGTTGGATCATCGGAAAAGCAAGAGAGTTCCAGAAAAACATCTACTTCTGCTTTATTGACTACGCCAAAGCCTTTGACTGTGTGGATCACAACAGACTGTAGAAAGTTCTTAAAGAGATGGGAATACCTGAACACCATACCTGCCTCCTGAGAAATCTGTATGCAGGTCAAGAAGCAACAGTTAGAACTGGATGTGGAACAACAGACTGGTTCCAAATCAGGAAAGGAGTATGTCAAGGCTGTATGTTGTCACCCTGCTTATTTAACTTATATGCAGAGTACATCATGAGAAATGCTGGACTAGATGAAGCACAGCTGGAATCAAGATTACTGGGAGAAATATCAATAACCTCAGAAATGCAGATGACACCACCCTTATGGCAGAAAGCAAAGAAGAACTAAAGAGCCTCTTGATGAAAGTGAAAGAGGAGAGTGAAAAAGTTGGCTTAAAACTCAACATCAGAAAACAAAGATCATGGCATCTGGTCCCAGCACTTCATGGCAGAGAGATGGGGAAACAATGGAAACAGTGAGAAACCTTATTTTTGGGGGCTCCAAAATCACTGTAGATGGTGACTGCAGCCATGAAATGAAAAGACACTTGCTTCTTGGAAGAAAAGTTGTGACCAACCTAGACAGCATATTAAAAAGCAGAGACATTACTTTTCCAACAAAGGTCCATCTAGTCAAAGCTATGGTTTTTCCAGTGGTCATGCATGAATGTGAGAGTTGGACTGTAAACAAAGCTGAGCACTGAAGAATTGATGCTTTTGTACTGTGGTGTTGGAGAAAACTCTTGAGAGTCCCTTGGACTGCAAGGAGATCCAACCAGCCCATCCTAAAGGAGATCAGTCCTGAATACTCATTGGAAGGACTGATGCTGATGCTGAAACTCTAATCCTTTGGCTACCTGATGCAAAGAACCGACTCATTTGAAAAGACCTCGATGCTAGGAAAGATTGAAGGCGGGAGGAGAAGGGGACAACAGAGGATGAGATGGTTGGATGGCATTACAGACTCAACGGACATGAGTTTGAGTAAACTCTAGGAGTTGGTGATGGACGGGGAGACCTGGCGTGTGCTGCAGTCCATGGGGTTGCAAAGAGTTGGACATGACTGAGCGGCTGAACTGAACTGAACATGTTGTAATTTAATACAGTTATAATACATATTTGAATGCAATTGTAGTATTGGGTTGCCCAAAAAGTTTGTTTTATTTTCCATGCCTGCTTAGTCTGCTAAGTTGTTTCTGACTCTTGGCAACCCCCCTGGACTATAGCCTGCCAAGCTCTTCTGTCCATGGGTTTTCCCCAGGAAGAATATTGGAGTGGGTTGCCATCCTTCTCCATTCCCCCACACCCCCCATAAAATCTTACATATTTTATTATCATCCTTTACATTTCATGAAAACATGGAAATTAATTCTGAGGACTGCTATATAGTAGTCTGCAAGGTCGGCAGAGGTTGGTGTGTTTCCTAAGTTTGTAACAACTTAGAATCATTGGAGCTAGCTCAGGGCACCAGTTAGTGTCTCCAGCCCTTTTGGGACCAGATATTCCTTCATTTAAAGAAGAGATTCAAAATAAAAATGATGGCACAGTGATTATCAGCATGAAGAAACACGATCACTTGGAGCTTTGCCTTGTGTCTAAAATTTGAAACAGTGGAACAGACTGTGAATGGCAAGATTCATTACTAGAACAGATCACTATGTATGTATAAGCTTTTTCTTTTTTTTCAAAAAAAACAGTAATGTAAATTGAAAAGTATTATCACGTTAGCTTTTCCCTTTTATATACTTGCAGTGTTGCATTATTTACTATTATTATTATTTTTTACAGGCACAATTTTACACAGGCAGTTCAGTAAAAAAACACTTTCACTGTCTTTGTTTCCTTTCTGGCCATGATTCTTCTCAGGCTTACTTCATGACTTACTAAGAATGATTTTGTCTTTTTAAATCTTATTGTGATAACTTAAAACTTTTTATTGTTATAGTTTACATACCACACAATTCATTTGCTTTACTCTCACAATTCAACGATTTTGGTATATTTACAGAGTTGTGTGTGTATGAGTGCTAAGTCACTTCAGATGTGTCTGACTCTTTGCAACCCCATGGCCTGTACCTCTGTCTATGGATTCTCCAGGCAAGGATACTGGAGAGGGTTGCCACACCCTCCTCTTCCCAACCGAGGGATTGAATGTGTGTCTTCTGGGCCTCCTGTATTGCAGGCAGATTCTTTACTGCTGAGCCACCGGGGAAGCCCAGAGTTGTGCAACTATTATCAAAGGCATCAGGGTTGATTTATTTATTTATTTTTGGCTGTGTAGCATGTGGGATCTTAGTTCCCTGACCAGGGGTCAAACCGGTGCCCCTTGCATTGGAAGCTCAGAGTCTTAACCACTGGACAACCAGGGAAATTTCACTAAGAATAATTTTGTTGTCTTGAAGAGAGGGACCGAAAATCACTCAGTCATGTCCGACTCTTTGCGACCCCATGGACTGTGCAGTCCATGAAATTCTCCAGGCCGAAATACTGGAGCCTTTCCCTTCTCCAAGGGATTTTCCCAACCCAGGGGTCAAACCCAGGTCTCCTGCACTGCAGGTGGCTTCTTTACCAGCTGAGCCACAAGGGAAGCCCTTTGAAGAGAGGGAAGGTGTTAGAAATGATTCACTCTGTATGCCAAGTACTCCAGGTATGGCCTGAGCCTGAGTTCACAGTGCTTGCTGAATGCAAGATTTGGACTATGGACCATCTTTTCTCCAAAGGGAACCATTCCATCATCCGTCTTTCTTAGTCCTTTTATTTTCGGCTTATTCTCTGCTGAGATAGCAGCATGCCTCGCATCAAACCTACCAAGGTTTGAACGCTTAGATGTCAATGACCACGTCTCCCTCATAGCAAACACCCAGATGAAAAGAAAATTCCAGTTCATCATCTAGATCTTCTGTTTACTCAAGGGCAGACATCTGGTTGATTGAATGCTTTTATCAGTGTAGTGCTGTGGTCAGTGTCACCCCGGGATCCTTTTATCTTTCAAGTACATCAAGGGCTAGCAGTCACGCAGGTGTCATCCTTATCAATAGATAAGGAAGGGCTATGTTGGCAAAAATGGGTTTCAGTACTGAAAGGGGCGCTGAGCAGCCATGATTATAAAATTCTATTTGAGTTCTGTTTTTACACTGCTGGTTTCAGTGATAACTTGATTACAAGTGGGGCCTCATGTGCCCTTGCCTCTGGGTGGTTTAAAGAAATAATTGTGTAACTGAAAAGAAAAAAAATGTAACTAATAGTGACTTTATTTCTAACTTGTGTCTAGAGAAACCACAAAAAGACAGAGGAAAATACACCCTTAATTTATGCCAAATTATCTTCAACATCTTGTCTTCCCATTCCAAGAGGACTTTGGAGAAAGGAGTGGCCTCCTCCTTCTCTCCTTTGCAGTCTTGATTCTTAACCCCCCAAATAACCCCAAACACCAACAAGCAAAAGCTCCCCTATACTCAGTGGGTCCAGCCCCTCCCTTCCCCGCTTTGTTTCCTGTATCCTCCCTTTCTGTCTCCTCTCTGGCTCTCCATATGATTCCCTCATTCTTTATTTTATTAATTTATTTTTAATTGGAGGGTAATTGCTTTACAATGTTGTGTTAGTTTCTGCTGTTCAACAAAGTGAATCAGCTTTCAGTTCAGTTCAGTTCAGTTCACTTCAGCCGCTGACTCTCTGCGACCCCAAGGACTGCAGCATGCCAGGCCTTCTTGTCCATCACCAACTCCTGGAGTTTACTCAAACTCATGTCCATTGAGCCTGTGATGTCATCCAACCACCTCATCCTCTGTTGTCCCCTTTTACTCCCGCCTTTAATCTTTCCCAGCATCAGGGTCTTTTCCAATGAATCTGTTCTTCCCATCAGATGGCCAAAGGATTGGAGTTTTGGCATCAACATCAGTCCTTCCAAAGAACACCCAGGACTGATTTCCTTTAGGATGGACTGGTTGGATCTCCTTGCAGTCCAAGGGACTCTCAAGAGTCTTCTCCAACACCACAGTACAAAAGCATCAATTCTTCGGTGCTCAGCTTTCTTTATGGCCCAACTCTCATATCCATACATGACTACTGGAAAAACCATAGCTTTGACTAGATGGACCTTTGTTGGCAAAGTAATGTCTCTGCTTTTTAATATGGTATCTAGGTTGGTCACAACTTTTCTTCCAAGAAGCAAGTGTCTTTTCATTTCATGGCTGCAGTCACCATCTACAGTGATTTTGGAGCCCCCAAAAATAAGGTTTCTCACTGTTTCCATTGTTTCCCCATCTCTCTGCCATGAAGTGCTGGGACCAGATGCCATGACCTTCGTTTTCTGAATGTTGAGTTTTAAGCCAACTTTTTCACTCTCCTCTTTCACTTTCATCAAGAGGCTCTTTAGTTCTTCTTTGCTTTCTGCCATAAGGGTGGTGTCATCTGCATTTCTGAGGTTATTGATATTTCTCCCAGTAATCTTGATTCCAGCTGTGCTTCATCTAGTCCAGCATTTCTCATGATGTATTCTGCATATAAGTTAAATAAGCAGGGTGACAACATACAGCCTTGACATACTCCTTTCCTGATTTGGAACCAGTCTGTTGTTCCACATCCAGTTCTAACTGTTGCTTCTTGACCTGCATACAGATTTCTCAGGAGGCAGGTATGGTGGTCTGGTATTCCCATCTCTTTAAGAATTTTCTACAGTCTGTTGTGATCCACACAGTCAAAGGCTTTGGCATAGTCAATAAAGCAGAAGTAGATGTTTTTCTGGAACTCTCTTGCTTTTCCGATGATCCAACAGATGTTGGCAATTTGATCTCTGGTCCCTCTGCCTTTTCTAAATGCAGCTTGAATATCTGGATGTTCACGGTTCATGTACCATTGAAGCCTGGCTTGGAGAATTTTGAGCATCACATTGCTAGCGTGTGAGATGAGTGCAATTGTGTGGTAGTTTGAGCATTCTTTGGCATTGCCTTTCTTTGGGACTGGAATGAAAACAGAGCTTTTCCAGTCCTGTGGCCACTGCTGAGTTTTCCAAATTGGCTGGCATATTGAGTGTAGCACTTTCACAGCATCATCTTCTAGGATTTGAAATATGTCAGCTGGAATTCCATCACCTCAACTAGCTTTGTTCATAGTGATGCTTCCTAAGGCCCACTTGACTTCACATTCCAGGATGTCTGGCCCTAGGTGAATGATCACATCATTGTGATTATCTGGGTCATGAACATCTTTTTTGTATATTTTTTTGTGTATTCTTGCCACCTCTTAATATCTTCTGCTTCTGTTAGGTCCACACCATTTCTGTCCTTTATTGTGCCCATCTTTGCATGAAATGTTCCCTTGGTATCTCTAATTTTCTTGAAGAGATCTCTAGTCTTTCCCATTGTATTGTTTTCCTTTCCTTGCCTTGGAAATGAACAGAGGTCATGCTGTCATTTTTGAGATTGCACCCAACTACTGCATTTCAGACTCATTTGTTGACTATGGTGGCTACTTCATTTCTCCTAAGGGATTCTTGCCCACAGTAGTAGATATAATGGTCATCTGAGTTAAATTTACCCATTCCAGTCCATTTTAGTTTGTTGATTCCTAAAATGTCAATGTTCACTCTTGCCATCGCCTGTTTGACCACTTCCAATTTGCCTTGATTCATGGACGTAACATTCCAGGTACCTATGCAATATTGCTCTTTACATCATTGGACTTTACTACCATCACCAGTCACATCCATAGCTGGGTGTTTGTTTGTTTTTTTTTCTTTGGCTCCATCTCTTCATTCTTTCTGGATTTATATCTCCACTGATCTCCAGTAGCATATTGGGCACCCACTGGCTTGGGGAGTTCACCTTTCAGTGTCGTATCTTTTGGGCTTTTCATACTGTTCATGGGGTTCTCAGGGCAATAATACTGAAGTGGTTTGCCATTCCCTCCTCCAGTGGACCACCTTTTGTTAGAACTATCCACCATGACCCATCTGTCTTGGGTGACCCTACATGGCATGCCTCATAGTTTCATTGAGTTAGACAAGGCTGTAGTCCATGTGATCAGAATGGTTAGTTTTCTGTGATTGTGGTTTTCATTCTGTCTGCCCTCTGATGGATAAGGATAAGAGGTTTATGGAAACTTCCTGATGGGAGAGCTGACAGGGGGAAACCAGGTCTTGTTTTGATGAGCGGGGCCATGCTCAGTAAAACTAAACAGCGGTGCTGGAGCGACTTTGAGGAGATACCCCACATCCAAGGGTGAAGGAGAAGCCCCAGCAAGATGGTAGGAGTGGTGGAATTGCATTTAGAATCAAACCCCATACCCACCACTCAGAGGGCTCAAACTTACCTGTGCTCACCAGGACCCAGAGACTCCCCAGAGACTGAGACAGAACTGTGTTTGGGTGTCTCCTGAGGAGGTACGGGTCAGCAGTGGACTGTCACAGGGGCAGGGGCTCTGGGTGCAGCAGACCTGGGTGTGGCATAAGCCCTCTTGGAGGAGGTCATCATCAACCCCACCATAGAGCTGGCAGAACTTACACAGGGCTGGGGAAACAGACTCCCGGAGGGCACAAACAGAACCTGGTATGCACCAGGACCCAGGAGAAGGGAGCAGTGACCCCACAGGAGACTGACCCAGACTTGCTGGTGAGTGTCCAGGAGTCTCCGGCGGAGGCGTGGATCAGTGGGGGCCTGCTGCAGGGTTTGGGGCCCTGAGTGTAGCAGTGTGTGCCTGGGACCTTTTGATGGAGGTCAACATTATCTTCATTAACTCCACTGTAGTTTGGCCTCAGGTCAAATAACAAGGAGGGAACACAGCTTACCCCCCACCCCCATCAACAGAATCAGCTATATGTATACATATCTCCCCTCTCTCTTGACCTCCCTCCTGCCCCAGCCCCATCCTGCCCCTCGAGGTCACCACAGAGCACCAAGCTGAGTTTCCTGTGCGGTACAGTGGCTTCCCACTAGCTGTCTCTGTTACACATGGCAGTGTGTATACGTCAATGTCCATCCCAGTTTGTCCCACCCTCTCTTCCCCTGCTGTGTCCACAAGTTCATTCTCTACGTCTGCATCTCTATTCTTGCAGTTTCTCTCATTCTGCACCAAAGTACAGAGACCAGAGCTGGAGGAGCAAAACCCCACTTCTTTTTAGACTCCAAGGAAAGAAAGGAATGCCGTAAACACAGACGCTGGTGGCTTTATCTCCTACAGTTCCCTAGCTGTGCCACTGTAGGACTGACACCCCTTTGACTGTTATCCTGGATATACTGCTATGCAAACGGTGTATTTACTTTTTGTCCCTTTTTGCTTTGTAATGCACCCAAGGGAAAAGCTGGAATTTGGACATGTCACACTGATCAGAAACCATCAAAAGGCACAGGGAACCTTAAGCCTGGAGATGGATGGTGAACTGAGGGGCCTTAGCAAGTCATTTGACTCAAGCCTAACTCAGCCCCTAGTTCTCCCCACTTAATGGTTGCTCAGAGGCCTGTGTAAAGTTGTTCACTGGTCTCGGCCCAGTCATTGGTGGCCAACTGTCCGTGACCAACGGCCCCAGCGTCTGCCTGGGAGGCACCGGCTGCTGATGTGTGTGCTCTGCTCCGTGTTTTCTCCTGATAATGAGCTCAGGTGTTGCACAGGGGAGAAGTTCGGGAGAAAAAAAGGACATTTTAAAATGTGAAATTACTGTTTGCCAGTGCTTCGTTTTTGCCCCAGGGGACCAGAAAAACAAGCTCAACCTGTGTCAGACTCCAAGCAGCGTGTGAAGCTGCATGTTGACGGCTCAGGCCAGTGGCCAGGAACAGGGCTTTTCCAGGTTGTTGTTGGTTCTGAGGGAAAGTGGCATTTTCATGGCCTCTCGATTGTCCTGAGCTGGAGAATGTTTCGGACACGCTGAGGAAGTCTACGCCAGCACTTTCCACAAGGCTAATCTTTCCAAAAGCGTGTTCAGTGTCGTGTCTGGAGACGTTTAATCTTAGTGGCTATGATGGCTTTTTGATCAGTGAACTTTTTCTTTTGTCCTTTTCTCCAATTTCACAAGACAGTTTACTGGTTCACTTCCTAGTGGCCATCCCCTCTGTCAAATGCAGTTTCAGATGACTGGCGTTTTGTCTTGATCAAAGCTAAGGAGAATTTTATGTTTGCTCTGTTTCCTGGTTGCAAGGCAAGGGGGCAATTTTTAGGAGATAACAAGAGAAGTCCCCAGAGAGCCAATTCTTTACTGATTTGGAGACCAGGAACTGAGCTGTGTGGACCTCAGGAAGTCCCAATGCAGAAATTATTATGTATGTTTTTTTTTGGCTTGGGGTGTGGGGGTGGGGTGGGGGGCTGCAAAGCTTGTGGGATTTTAGTTTCCTGACCAGGGATGGAATCTGGGCCCTTGGCTGTGAGAGAACAGAGTTCTAACTGCTCGACCACCAGGGAATTCCTCCAGTGCAGAAATTATTAAAGGAATAAGAATTTGAGTGCGAAACTCAAGACAAGCCCATATAACTTCTTTTTGGAAGCAGAGCATCCCCTAGTAACACCCTTCAATAAAAGTCCAGTAAAATGCAGAGTAGATTTTCCAATCATTTCCTTGCTTTGATTTGCTCCAGAGTCAGTGACCTCTGCAAGGTCCTTTATGATCCCTGAGTTGAAGGGACCCAGACACTACAGTCTCTGTGCCTTTCTGCTCACAAGAAAATCCCCCAGGTCAATAACCTTTTATTTCTGACCTTTCAACCAGCTCTAGCGGGCCATGAAAACTGCAATACCATTTCTTTCAGATTCCTGGGAAGCTTCAAGTCTCATGAATCTAATTCTCTAGGGGAGTTTTACTCCCATATATTCGGGTCATCGATCCTGCAAAAACAGCCCCGAGTCCTCTGCATGAGTCTTTCTCCAGGCAAGGAGAGAGTCTGCTGAGCAGTGTGAAGGGAGACATCCCCAGATAACTCCAGTCATCTCCGAAGCCAGGAAGCTGTCATTTCTAAGGTCTGGGAGCTTCACTAATGGGGGTGTGGGCTGTCATCTTGGTGGAGAAGTTTGAAAGACTGATTGATAAAGTCCCTTGCTGCTTACTCTGAGCCTTGTTGGGGAGCCCATGGGCAGTGCAAGAGTCTTAAGATCAGAAAGCATGGGGTAGCCACCTTCTAATGTGCTTCTGATGCTGTGTGTCCTGACCTTAGAATGATTGGGTTGGAAACATCATGGGCTGTGACGAGTGTTTGGTGTAAACATTTAAAACAGCTAGAAGCTGCTCAGGACTGATCTGCAAAACAGCAAGCGTGTGGCCCAGACGGGGGCCATTTCTGTTCCTCTTTAAGGGCAGCTCAAGGCCTGCCCTATGTTGAAGGTCATTTCTCTAAGACGTGACTAAATGACTCATCTTGCCATTTCCAGAGACTAAGTAGTCTTTGCCAACTAGGAAATTGATAATTTACTTAAGCAATTTTCCAAGACCTTGTTTGGGAGTCAACACACCTAGATTCTAACCCTGGCACTGTTGCTAACTAGCTGTCTGATCTTGGACTCAAATCTATCACGATTTCAGCATCTGTGACATGGGAACTCTTATTTCTGCTTGCCTATTCCATAGGGTTGTGGTATCACCAACAGTAGTTGATAAAATGCCTTGGAAACAATGAAAGCAATTATGCCCATTGTGTCTCTAGAATTTATTCAAACTTTTCTTGACAGTATCCTGGGAGAATGAGTTTCAAAATTACACTACTCACTATGGAAGTGATGTTTCTTCACTCCCTGCTTTCTTTATTTTTTGGGGGAGAGGGTGGTAAGGCTTGAATTAATGCCTTTCAAATTGTGTGTGATCTTGATGTAGAATGTCTCTTCAACATTTTACTTATCAGGAAGAGTTATCTTTGAAAGTAGATGAAATTTTGCAGCTGAATAGCTGAAAAACAGGCTGATTAACATAAACGTTGTAATCCAACAACGGTTAGCTCTGTGTTTACAGCTCCAATCATCCTTTTATTGTATTCCACAACAGGATATGGAATGAACAGTTGAGAATTTATGAAAACCTGATGTGAATTGCTCATCTTCCCTACTGCATGTTGGCCACCCTGCTGTGTGAGATGTGACTTATGCTCTCTGCTTCCATTTCATAAACAGAAGAGAGCTGGAAAACTATTCTGTAAAGATATTGTTGGTGGGAGAGCAGTGATTGGGGTTGGATCTCTGCTGGGCTTGGCAAATTAATCTTTGTCTGCATGGTGGGTAGATTCAAATTTAGTACATGATTTGTGGCTCTCAACAGGTGATGGGTAATCTTTAATTTGACCAGATGGTTAAATCTAATTTTATTAAAATATATGATTCTCCTGTTCGCTTGGATCTTTGCCACAGGTTTTTCTTTTATGCCAAACAAAATGGTCTCTTCATTGTTGAAAGGGCTGGTAAATGTCAAGAGAATTCGCCTGCTGTAAATGGCATTCTGGCTCTACAACTTCTTTTCATCCAACTGAGATAAAGTATTTCATTATATTTCCTAATATTTCCTTTAAAAATTCATATGTGAATATGTTCCTAATGCAAAAATACATTCGTATTTTAAAATACTCACATAATACAGGAAAATCAAAACTCTCCATGAATCAGGCTTCCATTTCCCTTTTTCTCTACTCATTTACATTTATATATTGTAGAAAAATATATTTTGTTTTTGTTTGGTATATGTGTGTACATATTTTAACACAAATGGGGTTATATTTTTTTAAGTAACTTGTTTTTTTTTCTCTTAGTATGTTTTAGGCATCTTTCCAAGTCACTCCATGAAGATTTATATCATTCTTTTAAACTTTTAGAGGGTATTATAAAATGTGGCTCTATAATAGTTTATTATCATTTACTCAGACTTCTTCAAATTTTTTAATTATTAAAAAGAATTCTACAATGAATATCTTTACACATGTGAAATCTGTAAGTGGAATTGTTAGATAGATGGGTATAAAGAATTTTATTTTATGAAACCACATGTTTGGCATGGTGATGACTATTTACTTTGTTTGTGATAAAAGAGATTCTGGTTTCTGTTTTCATAATCATTTCCTCCTGAGCCCCCTTTGGGACTATACTTGTGTTCATCTGCACCTGAAGAATACATCAGTACTCTAAATAATTTTATCCCAGGAGTTTATGGATACTTAACAGAAAAGATGCCAAACAATCTACAGATATACCCAAATGAATAGTTTCTCTGGAAACAAAGCTCTGTCGAATAAAACTACCCTGGATTTGGAGATGGACAGAAAGTGTTTTGCTCTCCCCATCTTCTTTGGCAGAGATGGCTGAGGATGCGGGAAGGGTGGGACCACGGCAGGTAGCATATTCTTCTCAGGAGTCAACAGTCCAGGTGATGGCAGGCAGGGTTGTGCCCCCTGGCTCCTGGGAGGCATGGAGACCCTACGCAGAGTCAGTTAAAAAAATTTTTTTATTGCGGTATAATTGACATACAACAATATATTAGTTTCAAGCGTACAACACAATGATTTGACTATTTGTACACATTTTGAAATGATTACCACATAAGTCTAGTCTAGTTAACATTCAACACCATACATAGTTACCAATCTTTTTATTCTTGTGATGACAGCTTTTAATATTGACTCTTAGCAGTGTGTAAAAATACAATATAATATTATTAACTATGTTACCATGCTGTACATTACATCCCCATGACACTTAAAAATTTTTTTGCTTATTTTTGGCTGAGCTGGGTCTTCTTTGCTGCTCAGGCTGTTTCCTAGTTTCGACAAGCGGGGGTTCCTCTCTAGTTGTGGTGTGTGGGCTTTTCATTGCAGTGGCTTCTCTTGCTGTGGAGATGGGCTCTAGGGCGCCCCGACTTCAGTAGTTGTGGCTCCTGGGCTCTAGACCCCAAGCTCAGTAGGTGTGGCGTACAGACATGAGAAGTCCAGTCCTTTTGACCATTATGTTTGTCCCTAAAGTAATAAACCTGAATTTGAGACTGCTGGCCAATCTCTTGTAACCTTGGGAAACAGGCCATGGAGAGTGTCCGGGATGAGGGGAGAAGGACGAATGGATTGTAGATGACCAGGCTTTTCTCCTTGACCTGGAACATAGGAAGCCCTATAGCCTGAGTCTTCTCCCTGGTCTTGAAGAGAAGAATCGGGTGTCAATGGGGGGCTCTCGTGGGGCTGTTGACCACTCTGGTGATATAGGCTGGACTAGAAGAGCGACTCCACGTTCACCTACCAGCTTCTGCTATAGTAGCAGTGTATTTTAATTTATTTCCATTTCTTTCCACCCACTATTTTGATCCCCTTTGCCCTCTTACTGTTCTCAGAGGACCTAGATAATCACATGTGAAAAGACAGTTTCTACAAGGCTTCTGCTCAGGAGGATGCCACACTGGGACATGGAGGCTGTAAATGACGGATGGCTGTGGGCCATTTCGAGGGCCACGGCGCCCACTGTCCATTTGTAAAAACTTCCTCTCCTGCCAGCTCCCTGCCAGAACCAATGTAAATCAATGTGTCAGTTTCTCAACTGAAATAACTTTTTTTTTCCTTCTGCAAAAAGAGCTTTTCAGATGGGGTTAGCCTGGCCCTCCTTGCGTCCCTGGGGAGGTGTAAGAACACTGTGCCCTCCGACATTGCAGAAGGAGATAATTACTCTGTCACCCTGCCACATCCCCTCCTGGGTTCGGGGCTCTACTGCATGCAGAAAGTCTCTAGAAAGTCTCTGCATGCAGTCTCTCTACTGGAGCAGAGAGACTGGCAGCCTCCGGGAGCACCCTCTCCAGAACTGCGTGGAAGCTTTGAGCTCAGGAAATAGGTCTCCCTGATGCAAAGAGCCGACTCATTGGAAAAGACCCTGATGCTGGGAAAGATTGAGGGCAGGAGGAGAAGGGGGTGGCAGAGGATGAGATGGTTGGATGGCATCACCGACTTGATGGACATGATTTTGAGCAAACTCTGAGAGATGGTGAAGGACAGGGAAGCCTGGCATGCTATAATCCTTGGGGTCACAAAGAGTCAGTCGTGACTTAATGACTGAATGACAGAAAGGTTCCAGGTGCAGATATCGGAAATGGCCAGAGTGATCCAACTTCTTACTCCTTTTCTGTATTTCCGTAATGTGTGCATTTGCGCATGTGAGCACGCACACACACACACTTCTCTAAATGGGACTCAAGGCCACATTTAAGCTGGTGTTCCATAAAGCAAAGCAACTTTTTTTAACTTAAGAAATATGAAGTATGTTGATTTACAATGTTGTGTTAATTTCTGCTATACAGCAAAGTGATTCAGTTATACATACACATACATTCTTTTCCATTATGGTTTGTATCAGGATATTGAATATAGTTCCCTGTGCTATACAGGAGGACCTTGTTGTCTATCTACTCTATATGTAATATTTTGCATCTGCTAATCCCAACCTCCCAGTCCGTCCTTCCCCCACCTCTAAAGCAACTTCTTTTTTTTTTTTTTTAAGTATTTATTTATTTACTTTGCTTTGCTGGGTCTTAGTTGTGGCGTGTGGGGTCTAGTTCCCTGACCAGGGATGGAATCTGGGTCCCCTGCCTTGAAAGCATGGACTCTTACCCTTTGGACCAGGGAAGTCCCCTAAAGTAATTTCTTTATTTTCTTTCTATGAACTAGACCCTTTACAATTGTGACTTCTTTTAGGTGCAGGAGAGGACATAAGCTGGCCTTTACGTCCTCGGATGAGTCATCAGATTATGAAAGATCTTCCAAGCAGCTGCTCGTGTGAAGTCACAGTCACAAAGAATTGGATTAGAGTCGATTGTATGGTTTCAGGATGAGAAAGCAACTTGCTGGTTTAATTCAATTTCCCGCCCTTTCCCTCATCTATCATTAAGTTTTATCACAATTCCCCCCAAATGGGGGTGGGACTACGTTTAATCTTTCAGCTGACCATTTCTTTGCAATTCCTTCAAGCCTTAACAATTTCCCATTATGTCATTCATACCAAGATAAATGAAGTTGGATAACAAGCCAACTGGGTCTGAGGCATCCAGGAGGTGACAGGGGTGGGAAGAGAGAGAGATGGAAACGAATAATGTTGAACCCAAAGACTAACCTATGGGCCTTGTCTCAGATTTAACAACCAGTCACTATGATTTACAATCCAAGATCTCATTCTTTGCATCTTATATCCCCAAGACATGAAGAATGGAAGGAATGACAGTGTCACGCATTTCTTACATGGATGACTTATAGGTTTTTAAGGAGGTTCTCTCGGACATCAGAGCAAGTTGCCCTTGACGGATGACTTTGCTACTGTATTTGATTTCAAGTTCCCACCAAGGAGTGCCAAACAAAATCTGTTACGTTTTAAATCGTTGTATAATTTCTGCCCCCTTCCCTCTGCTCCACCACATGTCCAACCAACAAATAAATCATGCCAAAGTCATAACCACATGCTTTAAAATGAAACAAGCACAAGGGACATTTTTCAAGCTCACATCTGGACCCATTGTTAGGGAAGAAGTTTACCAGGTAGTGTTCTATTTTTGTGTGTATGTGTGTGACAAATCATGGTGTCCAATCCATTTGGGAGAGCCTTCGAGGGTTATTTGAAGCATCTGTAGAGCTGCCTTTGCCTCTGAGACAGACAAATGAGCTGTGCTGACACAAAGGGCTTTTAAAACTATCTAGTCACGCGTTGAGTCAATTGAATCATCAAGTTGGATGCTGCCTCCATCAAATGATCTGGGTCCAGATGACGCAGCTGCAGAACTAGCCTTTTGAACCCAAGTGATGGAAGGTGGAAAGAGAAAAAGTAAAGGCAATATTTTGAACATCAGGCTTAGTTCTTTCCCTCTTGAAGTTTTGTATTCGTGTCTGAAAGTCACAGAAGGTAGCTAGTTAAGAAATTATCTTTTCCCTCTTTCTTCTTCTCTTTCCTCCTTGCCCTTCCTCTGTTTCTCTCCCCCTGTCCTTTCCCTGTCTCCTCCCCCCCGCTTTCCCTCCCCCCCCCCCCCACTGCTTCCCTCCCTCCCTCCTCTCCTCCCTCCATCTCTCCCTTCCTTTTTCTCTCTCCTCTTTATTTTAGGACATTGGATAGTTCTGGGCACACCGGAGTTGCTGCGTTGATAATTGTCAACCTTGCTTGATTTGCTTGGTGAGACCACCTGAGTCAACAGGGGACAGGTATCCTACTTGAACAGTGCTCTCCAAAGAGGGGAGAAACCAGAAGGGGGAAGAACATTCCGGAAGAGCAATTTCAGCCTCTTGCTGGGAAAGCAGACAAAGGGGCTGAGAACTGAGCCATCTAAGGGAAACCTCCAGGCCCTGAGCAGAGAAATTCTTAAACCCCCAGTAGGGGAAGTTTACTAGTGAGGCTGTGGATATGGCTTCTGAAGAGATGCTATTTTGAACGTAGACTTTCTAACCACTTCTCAGGTTTGCTCCTGTTTGGAGTGCATTACCCAAGGACCTTGTGCCTGATGGCAACAGTCGTAGAATTTAAAAAACTTTTCTGAAATGAATTGGTTTGCTAAAATCTGGCAGGCGTGGGGCACACATGATTAGAAGTGGCCAAAAAATGTTGATGTGATGCATATTTTGGTGGAGTGAGAGAGGGAGAGTCTTTACCTCCTTTGTAGGTTTGCTTGTCTCTGGAGGCAAAGAGTTCAGCATATAACGTTTTAGAAACGCAAAGAGCATGCAATAAAACCAGCACATTAAAAAAAAAAAAAAAAAAAACCAGCACATTTAGATTGGTGTCCTGGCCAAGGTAGAGGTTTCTGGGTGTCAAAAGACTGGCTTGCTAAGTGTCTCTGAGAAAGAAGAAACTGCTTGCGGTATTTTAAAACCTTTTTATCACAGAAAATCTCCAACACACACACAGGCCAACACTCACGGTCCCACCACCCAGCGGCAGCATGGATCAAGACAAGGCCCACTGTGCTTCCTTTATTCTCCACCCCTCCCCTACCCGCAATGGGATCATCTTGTGGAAGATCCCAGACATTCTATTTTTTCATCTGTTAATATTTCCACATTCACCTCTCTCTTTCTCTTTCTTGAACATACCCATGATATCATGATCACATCTAAAAAAATCCCTTAGTAATTCCTTAATGTCATTCCCATTTCATGGGCTTTTTGATGTGACTGGTTTGGGAATGCTCAGGCGGGGGGCGGGAGGAGCTCTCTGGCGGGTCAGTGGGCCCCATGTCAATGCTCCTATTATGTGGTGTCCACAGGTATAATTAGGCCTATGACCTTTTCAGCCTCAGACAGCGACTAAGGGCAGGACTGGCTGAGCAATTGCCCTTAGGCATCCTCTTTCCCTCCCGTTATCCCGTGACCAGTGGCTGTTTTGCAATTCCCTTAAACCACCCCTGTTCCTGTTCAGTCTAATCACTTACAAACCATCACAGATGTTGACAGTGCTGCTGTGTTTCAAAGAAAATATTTTTCCATTTCTAAGTCTGTCCCTTAGGTGAGAGCCATTGAACGCTGGGAAAGTTTCAGTTTGGACTGTAATTATGGCGTGGGGTCAGTGAGAAAGGTTTAGGGAGAGCACTAGCATTTCTTAGAGTCAGGAGGGAGACGAGGGAGGACAAGGAGGCCTTTGTTTCTGGCATGGAGTCGCGTCAGGAGTGAAACAGAAAAGGCAAGGATTGACCTCTGAGTCTAGAACTTTCTTCAGCATCTCTGACAGAAGTTCACTCTGTTTATGGCTGGAGTGAAATGGTTTTTGACTTCCGGTCTTCACAAGCAATGTTGATCACAATGACGACTGTTCGGTGGTTCACATTGAGTACTCTGAGCTGCAGTAATTCATAAAAACAAAAACAAACAAAAAGCCAACTCTTGGGCCATTGTGGGTTTTTGGTTTTTGTGTTTTTTTAGATTAAAAAATTATTTATTTATTTGGCTGTGCTGGATCTTAGCCACAGCACTCCCAGTTGTAGCGTGCAGGATCTAACTCCCTGACCAGGGATCAAACCCTGGGCCCACTGCATGGGAGCACTGAGTGCAAGCGATTGGACCACCAGGGAAGTCTCGGTTCATTTGTTTATTTCCTCTAAGTTTAGGCACAGATTCTGACATCTAAAAATAATAATTGTCATAGGAACTGAAGTGGTCCAGCAACTGCTCTTTGTTGCAAAATGTTAATTTGAAAGAAGTCCTCAAATCTCTCTTCCTTCAGTAGTTGGAACTACATGTCTTGATAGGGGTCCATCTAACTTCCTAATCCATTAGGAAAGTGATCATATGATTCCATTTTTTGGCAAAGTGGTTCCATGCCTGTGCCATCAGGTAGAGGTATGGGAGAGATAGAGTTGCCTTTTGTGTCTCCATGCTGGGCCCTGACATGCACCCCTGGGGTACCCAACTCAATCTGCCTTCTTCAGGAACTGTACAGCAGGGTGGGACCTGCCCCTTCTTTTTGCATCAAAATGCACCCTTTGGTTTGGATTTCCTCAAAACTTTATTCTCTGTATGCAAATCAATTCTGCAAATTTAATGATCATCTCCTACCAAATGCAACATCTGTAGTTAGGTATGAGGAACCAAGAAATAAATAAGACACAGACTTTTGTCTTCAAGGAAAGAAACCCATCCACAAATAACTTAGTATAAACCAGTGCAATGTCCTACTGATTCTACTGTTTTAAGTATCACTTGAATCCATCCTCATTTCTCCATGGCCATCATATCTCCTCTGGCCTAAGTCACCACCATCATCATTCATGAGGACACTTGCAGTAATCTGTCTGGTCTCTGTGTATCCATCCTGCCACTCTATAGTCCCATGTCCTCCACACAGCAGACAAAGTTAATTTTTCAAGATGGAAGCAGAGATAAATAACCCCCAGGTTTCAAGGTAAAAGATAAAAATTCTTAACAAGCCCTTCAAGGCCCCACCTATCTCTTTGGCTGCCCTTCGTCTGCCTTGACCACAGCCATCACGATGTCCTGCAGATGCTGGGCCAAATTTCAGCCTTCCTCGCCAGACTGTCTCCTGCTACAGCTCTGCCTCGCACAAGAGGTTCTGAGTGTCCTTGAGAACTCTTCCTTCCCATCTGCCTGATTAATTCTTATGTAGCCTTTAGCTCTCTGTTCCACCCAGGGACCTTCCCAGAGAACCACATTGCATCATGCTCCTCTCCTCAGCAGTGCCCAACACACTTGCCATTTCACTCTGCCTCTGTGATTACTGCCCAAGCAGTGTCTTATGCAACGCCAAGCATAGGACGGAGGACCACACTTCCTTTGTTGCCTAGAGCCCCCCACGGGTACTGGTACACAGTTTGAGGAGGGAAAGAATATGGGTGGGGGTGGGGTGGGGGGGGTGACAGGAGAAGTCACCCTAGATAATGTGGAATGGTAGCCTTAGGAAAGGATGGGGCACTTTCTTGGTGGTCCACTGGTTGGACTCCATGCTCCCAGTGCAGAAAAGTGAAAGTAAGTGTTGGTCACTCAGTCTGGTCTGACTCTGCCACACCATGGACTCTAGCTCACCAGGCTCCTCTGCCCATGGAATTTTCCAGGCAAGAATACTGGAGTGGGTTGCCATTCCCTTCTCCAAGGGATCTTCCTGACCCAGGGATTCGACCCAGGTCTCCTGCATTGTAGGCAGATTCGTTACCTCTGAGCCACCCGCCTCCCTTGACTCCCAGGGCTGGGGACCTGGCATTCAATCCCTGGTTGGGGAACTGAATCCTGCAGTCTGCAACTAAAAAGACCCTGCAGACTGCAAGGAAGATCTCACCTGAAAACTGAGGCCTGACACAGTCAAATAAATGATTTAAAAAAGAGAGAGAAAAAAATGCAAGAGAGGTTTAAAAGATAAACTGAGGTATAGGAAAAATTTTAAGAGTGGATTTGAGTGAAAACTGATTAAAGTGGACAGCCACAAACTGGAAGTGGCTAGGAGCAGTCGGCCCCAGCAGGGGCTGGAGGAGAGACTTATACAGGAAAGGCAGAGCCAAGTAAGGACATTATTGATTGCTGCAAGATAAAGCCTACCTGTTTCTGATCGATAGTCCTTAGGTTTGGATTTCCTAACCTCCAGGTACTTAAGGCTTGGATTCTAGTTTGCTTCCAGAGGCCATTAAGATATTGTGCTGTGTTTAGTCGCTCAGTCATTGGACTCTTTGCGACCCCATAGACTGTAGCCCGCCAGGCCTCTCTGTCCATGGGATTCTCCTGGGAAGAATACTGGAGTGGGTAGCCTTTCCTTTCTCCAGGGGATCTTCCCAACCCAGGGATAAACCCAGGTCTCCCTCATTGTAGGCGGGTTCTTTACCAGCTGAGCCATAGGGAAGCAGAACCACCTTAGTCTCAGGACTTCCTTGTTGAATTAATTTAACAAGAAATAAGGGAAGGACAGGAAAGAGGAGGACTTTGTGGAGGTAAAATGCAGGTGCTTTGGAAAGTGCCAAAGGTAAGAGGACTTGATGAAGTCTCAGTTTCCAGGTTTGGTGCCTGTTCTCCCATAATAAAAGACCCCTGTTTGATTCCTGGGTCAGGAGGATCCCCTGGAGACAGGATAGGCTACCCACTCTAGTATTCTCGGGTTTCCCTGGTGGCTCAGCTGGTAAAGAACCTGCCTGCAATGTGGGAGGCCTGGGTTCAATCCCTGGGTTGGGAAAATCCCCTGGAGAAGGGAAAGTCTACCCACTCCAGCATTCTGGCCTGGAGAATTCCATGGACTGTATAGCGCATGGGGTCGCAAAGAGTTGGACACGACTGAGCGACTTTCACTTTCTTTATTCTCCCATAATAGGCTGGCTAGCTCTCTTATCCCTCAAATTGTTTCGTGAAAGAAGAAAAGGCTTCCGTGGACAAATACATTTGAAAAGTGTTCTAAGCTATTCCTTTTTTGGGGGGCTTAACAGTACAAACGATCATACTGAAGACTCTGAGGTTACATAAAGCAAACCTATTGCATTTGAAATTAGGAAGTCAGAAGGAAGAGCTGCTCAGTGGGTGGGAAGCAATGGGAGGATAATTGCCCTTTCTGATGTGTTGAACTAAAATGCCAGGAAATTTCCAAGTGGGGGGATGTTAAACGCGTGCAAATGTGGGTGTGGAGATGAGAGAGTAGATATGTGAAAAGGCTCTGAAGGCCATACGAAGAATTATTATTCAGGCCTGAACATGTCTATCTCTTGTAAGAAGGAACTTTCTGGAAACACAGTCCTTTAAGGCACAGACAAACTGTCTTGGTTGAAAGTTCACACATGGAAGTAGACAGGATTATTTTGGGATCAGTGGGCACTATTTTCTTCCAATTTTATTGAGATATAATTGACATAGAGTACTGTACAGGTCTAAGGTGTACAGCCTCTTGATTTGACTTATATACATCATGAAATGACAAAAAGTTTAGTGACTATCTGTCATCTCATAGAGATACCACATTAAAGAAATAGAAAAAAAATGTTTTCTTGTGATGAGAACTCTTAGGATTTATCTTCTTAATAGCTTTTGTATATAACATACAGCAGTGCTATGTTGTACATTTTATCACTAATACAATATAAGTGGGTATTTTGATGAGACTCAGACTGGCAGAGGGGCATGGTCTGCTAGTTGTCTACCCAATATTCTCTCTTTCTCTTTTTATTTGGGAAATGTATTATTTGGGATGATCAATGTGCCTGGGTCAAAAGGCTACTCCCTTGCTGTCAAGGTTGGCCACTAAAAAATAAGTGGAAGTTGGCTGGGACTTTTTGGCAAGCTCTTTAAAAGTGATCTACTTGATTAGTAGTGTTCATAGCAATACTGTATACAATAACCAAAAAGTGGAAAGAACCCGAATGTTCATTGACACAAATAGATAAGCAAAATGTGGTATATATTGTACATACAGTGAAATATTATTCAACCTTAAAAAGGATGAAAATTCTGACACACGCTATAACATGAGTGGATGGAACTTGAGGACATTAAGCTAAGTGAAATATTCCAGCTACCGAAGGGTGGATATTGTATGATTCCACTTACATAAGGGACCTAGAGTAGCCAAATTCATAAAGAAAGTAGAATGGTGACTGCTAGGGGCTAGGAGGAGGGGAGAATGAAGAGCCAGGGTTTCTAAAACATGCACAGATTCACGGTTTACGTTTGACAAGATCAAAAGAGTTCTGGAGATGGTAGGTGATAGCTGGAGCTCTAAGGAATTCCCTGATGATGCCAGTAGTTAGGACTCACTGCTCTCACTGCCAGGACTCTGAGCTTGATTCCTGGTTGGGGAGCTAAGATCCTGGAAGCTGCAGGGCAAGCCCTGCAAAAACGAAAGTTCTACCTGACTAGTTGTGGTGCATTTTCCCCCCCTTCCTTGTGCCTTCATCGTAGTCTTGATGGTTGGTGTCAGGGCAGCCAACTTTGATCTTGAGACAACCTTGAGTATAGAAGGAGGTGGCACAAAGATAAAATGAACTGGATCCCTGGTAACTGGGGAACCCTCATATCCACTTGGTTTTCTTACCTCTCTTTGTATAAAAGAGAAAGAAACCTCTGTGTTGTTCAAACCTCTTATCTTGGTTTAAGTTCTACATAGCTAAACCTAACCTTAATGACTGTAGTAGGCAAACACTCTGGAGAAGGCACTGGTGACCCACTCCAGTACTTTTGCCTGGAAAAATCCCATGGGTAGAGGAACCTGGTAGGCTGCAGTCCATGGGGTCGCTAACAGTCGGACACGACTGATGCGACTTAGCAGCAGCAGCAGCGGACAAACACTCATTCTTCCATTTGTTGATTTATTATTTCACCAACATTTAGTGAGCCCCAGCTGTGTCCGTGGAAACGATGGCAGACTTTATTTTTTTGGGCTCCAAAATCACTGCAGATGGTGACTGCAGCCATGAAATTAAAAGACACTTGCTCCTTGGAAGAAAAGCCATGACCAACCTAGACAGCATATTAAAAAGCAGAGACGTTACTTTGCCACCAAAGGTCTGTCTAGTCAAGGTTATGGTTTTTCCAGTAGTCATGTATGGATGTGAAAGTTGGACTATAAAGAAAACTGAGAGCTGAAAAATTGATGCTTTTGAACTGTGGTGTTGGAAAAGACTTTTGAGAGTCCCTTGGACAGCAAGGAGACCCAACCAGTCCATGCTAAAGGAAATCAGTCCTGAATATTCATTGGAAGGACTGATGTTGAAGCTGAAACTCCAATCCTTTGGCCACCTGATGCAAAGAATGAACTCATTGGAAAAGCCCCTGATGCTGGGAAAGATTGAAGGCAGGAGGAGAAGGGGACAACAGAGGATGAGATAGTTGGATGATATCACTGACTCAATGGGCTTGAGTTTGAGTAAGCTCTGGGAGTTGGTGATGGACAGGGAGGCCTGGTGTGCTGCAGTCCATGGGGTCGCAAAGAGTAGGACACGACTGAGCAACTGAACTGAACTGAACTCTGTCTGAGACACTGGGGATACAATATGGAAGGAGAAGATTTGGTTTCTGTAAACCCAAAGGGGAGAGCAATAGCCCGGGAACCCTGGGGAGGCTGGTGAAGTCTGGCTGCTTCTTGTTTGATCGGCAGGAGAATTACACTTTATATAATTCTCTTTAGACAAAACCTCTTTGTGAAGAATTCAACACCGTAATAACTTTCAGTTCCTGGCTACAATACACAGTTGACAATTAGTTGCCTTCCCAATGACTGGGAGAATTCTATGTTACCAATGCCATATGTATATTTGTTCAATATCAGCCCACCTTTACTTGAATCCCACTTTGTATTTTCACTGAGCAGCAAGGAACAATAGGCCCAGCTGAAGCCACAGGGATGGATCTTATTGTAAACAACAAGCTTTTAAAATTCCCCATGAAATGCTGAGGGTTTTCCTGGAGGGAAGGAACTAAGATTCCTATTGATAAATACAGATACCAGATGACCTCATCGCCTCTGTCACTCTCCACCCGCCAGAGTGTCTCTCCAGGCCCCTGGGTAATTGTGACACCAACAGGCTTCTTTGTAGATCAGTCATTAATTTTAATTTAAAAAAAAAAATCTCTTGGGCTTCCTTTGTGGCTCAGCTGGTAAAGAGTCCGACTGCGATGCGGGAGACCTGGGTTTGATCCCTGGGTTGGGAAGATCCCCTGGAGAAGGGAAAGGCTACCCACACCAGTATTCTGACCTGGAGAATTCCATGGACTGTATAGATTGCATCTGAGCTCAAAGGTAGAAGACTGAAGCACCTGTAACCACGAGTGACTAGAGGCGTAAGTGGAGAGTAATGCAGACGTGACCTTGGACAAGTCTCTTTTCTGCAAATCTCTAGTTCTCATCTGTAAAATAAAATTGTTGGAGGAGGTTATTTTGAGAACCTTCAAGAGCTGAGATTCCAGATGCTACTTTCTGAGCTGCTTAAGGGAAATAACTTACCAGGACTTTTGAAGTCGAACCTCCCTGGAATGCTAGAGGCCTGAATCAGGAGGTATTCAATCATTCATTTACTCACTCATGCTTTCATCCACTGAGTATATTTTTTAAAGATTTATTGATTTTTATTTTTGGATGTGCTGGGTCTGAATTGCTGCACTGTCTTTCTTTAATTGCTGTGATCGGGGGCTACTCTTTGAGGTGTGTGGGCTCAGTTGTTGTAGCTCTCAGGCTTAGTTGCCAAGACTTGGACCAGGGATCGAGCCTGTGACCCCTGCATTGGCAGGTGGATTCTTAACTACTAGACCCCCAGGGAAGCCCCATCCACTGAGTAGATATTAAGGGCCTACCTCCTCACTGTGTGCCTGCTCTTAGGTGCTAGAATTGTCTAGAAGAAGATGACACAGTTCTTACTTGGAGAAACTCAGGGTTTACCTGGTGAGGCCTGTGAGAGGATAAGAGCGTCAATAAAGGTGAGAATATAAAGGAGGCAGTGCCTCAGTAGAAGAGGAAAACTTTCCTGAGGCAATTAAATGGGAAGATACGGTCTTGAAAAAAGAAAAGTGTGTTCCAAGTTGGGAACTAGAGAGGGGATGAAAGGGGTCAGGTCATAAGGAATCTGTCATGTTAAGAATTTTGGTCATTCTCTGGTTCAGAATAATTACAGGAATAATTAAATAAACTGGATAATAAGCAAATTAAGCAAATGGACAAGGAAATAATCAAAAGCAGGTTCTAAAAGCATCCCCCATTCAAGGAGGACTCAGAATAGGAAAATTCCAAGGAATCACTCATATTCACAACCTGGTGGAGGGTGACAGCAGAAAGTGTAAGGGACAGTTTTGTGAGGTTCACAGATGATCACTCCTGCTACAGAGTAGCATAGCTTAACGTGTCCTAATTCAATGTCAAAATGCTCAACTTAGGTCCTTCTTTTCAGTAGTGCAAGAGGGCAGACGGATGACTTTGACCTTAGATAAAAATCCCAACCCCATGTCATCTTAGGCTTCACTGCTCTGAATCCCAATTTTGTTGTTGTTTAGTCACTAAGTCAATCTGACTCTTTGCAACCCCATGGACTGTAGCCCGCCAGACTCTTCTGTCCTTGGGATTTCCCAGGCAAGAATACTGGAGTGGGTTTCCTTCTTCAGGGTATCTTCTCAACCCAGGGATTGAACCCACAACTCCTTACCCACTAGACTAGATGCTCTCTGAGGGGAGCAACTCTGCTTTCTCTTGCCCTTATATCTAGAGTGCCTAGCACAGTGCCTGGAGAAGGCAATGGCAGCCCACTCCAGTACTTTTGCCTGGAAAATCCCATGGATGGAGGAGCCTGGTAGGCTGCAGTCCCTGGAGTCGCAAAGAGTTGGACACAACTGAGCGACCTCACTTTCACTTTTCACTTTCATGCATTGGAGAAGGAAATGGCAACCCACTCCAGTGTTCTTGCCTGGAGAATCCCAGGGCCGGCGGAGACTGGTGGGCTGCCGTCTATGGGGTTGCACAGAGTCGGACACAACTGAAGCGACTTAGCAGCAGCAGCAGCACAATGCCTGGTGATTTCTTTCTTTCTTTCTTTTTTTGGTCTTGCTGTGCTTGCAGATCTTAGTTCCCCAACCAGGAAGGGAACCTGGGCCCCTGCAGTGAAAGCACCAGGTCCTAACCACTGAACTGCCAGGGAATTCCTGACGGTGATTTCTTGTAAAACATACAGGGTGATGATGAGGGGCATCCCTTTAGGATTTCCCTCTACAATTTTTGCTAAACACAGATTTCAGGTGCAATTGCTCACCTATTTGTATAGACTTCATTTCTGGGCTCTATTCTGCTATGTAAGGTTTAGGCAGATTCTCAGTGACTTAATACGTGCCTAGCATCAGCAGGAAGAGAGTCCTCAGGCTAGCTGGTTCATTTACCAATTTAAATTCAGCCATCCGTTTTCATCCTTATAGTTAGCCTCTGGACCTTTTTTTTTTCCTCTGGACCTTTTGAATGATGCTCCCTCAATCATGATTTCATTTTCCTTGAGGTCAATTTCTTCAGTCACTTTTTTCTTTCTTTTTTAATTGAAATATACTTGACATAATGTTGCATAAATTTAAGGTGTATGGCATGTTTATTTGATCCATTTATATGTTGCAATATGATTGCCATTGTAGCAATAACACCTCTATGATGTCAGACAATTATCATTTCTTTTCAGTGGTTGAAATAATTAAGATCTAGTCTTGACAATTATGAAGCAATGTTGTTCTCTATATTTATTATGCTGTGTATTAGATCTCCAGAACTTATTTACTACCTGTTGCAAGTTTGTACTTTTATATAATCTCTGTCCTACAAACGTTGGTGTCCAAAGTGGGCACCAACCTTCCATTCCCTGGTAACACCCATTTTACTTTCTGTTTCTGAGTTTGGCTTTTATACCCTCTACATTTAAGTGATACAAAGTATTTGCCTTTCTCCATCTGATTTATCTCACTTAGCATAATGTCCTCAAGGTCTAGCTGTTTGTAGCCCTGCAATTTTCTGAAGTGGATAATGTTTAAGTCTAAGTACTTCTGGTTCTTGGGATAAATACCACTTCAAGACACATTTCTCTGTCGGGTTTGAAAGCTATGAACCTATCTCTATCAGGTCACTTCAAAATAACAATTTGGGTGTTCTAGCTTTATTCTCACTAGGATTTGCACAGGGAAATATCTTCTATAGACATATTTTTCTGCTTGCCAGTCCCTTCTTGAATATGGAAGAAAGTGGCCTGTTCCCATTTTTCTTCCTCCAGTAATGGTCCTTCATCTAAACTTTCCTGGGACAACCTCAAAATCATTGCATCTTACAAAAACCAATGGACTTCAGAGTCAAACAGAACATAGTTGCAATCGGGGCGTGCTACTTATCAACTATAAAAATGTGGACAAGTGGCTTAGCTTGATTGTGCCTCATGATTGATCTGCAAAATGGGAATAATAACAATGTCTCCTTCAGAGGGTTACTATCACTGTCACAAAATGTAACACATTTTATTTGCCTTAATGTGTCTTACAGAGAATACTAAGACCCTGATGCTGGGAAAGATTGAAGGCAGGAGGAGAAGGGGACAACAGAGGATGAGATGGTTGGATGACATCACCGACTTGGACATGAGTTTGAGCAAGCTCTGGGTGTTGGTGATGAACAGGGAAGCCTGGCGTGCTGCAGTCCATGGGGTTACAAAGAGTTGGACACAGCTGAGAGACTGAACTGAACTGACTGATACTTATTTGGAAGAAATACATGGATAAATCACTGTGGATGGAGGATAGGACCTCCCTCAAGGGCAACCTCAAGACATTTAATATGATTGATACATTAGATTGCTTGAAATAGGAGGACTCTTTAGCTCAGAAGCAGGTTAGGGACTGGGAGGGGAAAGAAGAAGGACAAAGTGAAGGATAGCGGGTTGGCAGAGGGCTCTGCATTGCTTAATTAGGCATCTCCTCAAATCCCTTTCCTCAACCCCCCGGGAAATCTATACATTTGATCAAATTCTCTGGATCAGTGTGGAAACAAATAAAGGGGACTAAACTTAAGTTTGGAGCCAAAGAGAAGACAGCATGTGTGAATGTGAAAACCAGATACAAGGAGATTAGATACTAAAGCCTTGGGAATTCATAGAAATTGAGGGAAAGGCTTTGAACTTTTACAGTTTTTAGGATTTGTAGGCTTAAGCCAAGTTTACTAGAACTCAAGGGACAGGGAAATCCCACAGGATAGCTAGGTTCATGAGAATTTTAGTTAATGTTCTAAAAACTATCCTCACTTAGAACACATCTGAAAATTAATGGCTACCATCTTTGGCTACATCTGAATCCAAAGATGAGTAAAGTATTCGGTTTAAATTGGCATTTCAGTGCTGAACACGAGCTCAGATTAAGAAATTAGAAATAGGAAGAGAGCTTCATTTAACTTAAACCAGGGAAAAGAAAAGCTATGACAAACCTGGAGAGCAGATTAAAAAGCAGAGACATCACTTGCCAACAAAGGTCTGTAGAATCAAAGCTAAGGTTTTTCTAGTAGTCATGTATGGATGTGAGAGTTAGACCATAAGGAAGGCTGGGTGCCAAAGAATTGATGCTTTCAAATTGTAGTGCTAGAGAGGACTCTTGAGAGTCCCTTGGATTGCAAGAAGATCAAACCAGCCAATCCTAAAGGAAGTCAGCCATGGAAGGACTGCTGCTGAAGCTCCAATACTTTGGACACCTGATGCAAAGAGCTGACTCATTGGAAAAGACCCTGATGCTGGGAAAGGTTGAGGACAGTAGGAGAAGGGGACAACAGAGGACGAGATGGATGGATGGCATCACTGAATCAATGGACACGAGTTTGAGCAAGCTCCAGGAGTTGGTGATGGACAGGTAAGCCTGGTGTGCTTCAGTCTTTGGGGTCACAAAGAGGGACTGAGGGACTGAACAACAACAAAGAGGGGAGGGGGATGAGGAGGAGAGGGGAAGGAAGAGAGAATAAAGAAAAGAGATGTCCCCAAATAGATACTTTCTGCCCATGCAGCCCTTTGCTTCTTGTGAGAAGCATCTGCCCTAACTGCAGACAGGAGTTCTCTTTTTCACTCTCACAGCAACTAGCTGTGGAGCCTTTAACATGTCCTCTCATCTCCAAGCCTGTTTTCTTTTCTTTTGAAAAATGAATTTCCCAACATTGACCTCAAACTACGTCATTAAGTTTGAATGAAATAATGGCATGTGAAGATGCTTTTCCAACTTGTAATGTGTTACAGAAAAGTAGTGACAAGCCTTATGTTGGCTACCGTAGCCACCCACCCCAGCTGGCTTCCCAAGGGCTAGCCGTCTCATTCACGACCATACCTCTTTGCCTAAGTTGGTGCTCCAAAAGTGTTTATTGAATGAACAAATAACTATACTCAGCATCTTTCACTTTTCAAATAACCATCACATCTGAAGAATTAGTCTCTGTGCTGTCTCCATAGCATGTATGCAAATGCTTCTCTGTTCTTCTGACCCTCCCCTCTTCCTTTTTTTTTTTTTTGCTTTTTTAGCCAATGACTTCATTCATTGTCTCACAGAACACTAAAAAATATTGGTGTAAAATTATCACTGCAGCTCTTCCTCTTGAGGCAATTCTTTTCAGTTGGGTTTCTGTTTCCTCACTATAAACTCAAGCAATCTGGTTTTTGTCCCACCACTCAGTTGAAATGGCTCCCAATTGTCAATGAGAATTCACTGATTGGAAAATGCAATCATCTGTTTGTAGACTTTATTCTCCTTGACATCCTTGCAACACAAGGCACTCTGGCCACATCTAGACTCTTGAAGTTTCATCCCTTGGCTTCTTGATTCTGCCACCCTGGGTCTTCCGATCATACAGCTGAATATCCTCATTGGCTTCTTTCCCATCTTCTATCTGTCCCCACGTGTGGACCTGATTCTCATTCTTTTTTCATCTAGCATTGACTGGTCTCTCGCTTTTCTTTCTGTCCAGCACTCATGCCCTGCCTGATTTGAGCAGTGTCTGGATTGTCTTCCTACCTACAGACTCTTCCTCCCTGAGGTTCCAGCTCGTTGTTCAGTTCTTCAGGGAGGACATTCTGTCTTCCTGGTGCTTGGGCTGCACTTCCACATCTAGCCTGGGCAGGTTTCTCTTTCCTGAAGCTGGAGGGCAGCCTCTGAGGGGAGAGACATTCGGACTGTCCCCCCAGGCTTCTCCTCTTTTGGAAAATATCACAATCCTCGAAGATTTCTATTCAGATGACTCAAAGACCCATTTCTCTTGCTTTGATCTCAGTCTCAGACACCAGCCCACATTTCTCAAGGTTTCCTAGACGTGTCCATTAGAACGCCCTGCCACTGCCTCGGACCCAACTCTCCTAAAACATGATCTACTTTCCCACACAATCTGGGTCACCCTTTTTACAGTCCATGGCACCACCATTTTCCCCCGTTTAAAAAAGATTGCTTTATTTTTGGCTGTGCTGGTCTTTGTTGCTGTGTGCAGGCTATCCGTGTTGTGGTGTGGGGGCTTCTCATTGCAGGGGCTTCTCTGGTTGTGGAGCATGAGCAGTAGGGCTCACAGGCTTCAGTAGTTGTAGCTCAAGAACTTAGCTATCCTGAGGCATTTGGAATCTTCCCAGACTGGGGATTGAAGCTGTGTGCCCTGCATTGCAAGGTGGATTCTTGACTACTTGAGCACCACAGAAGTCCATTTCCCCAAAGTTTTAAAGTTCAACTTTGATTTCTAGTCTTCAAATTAACCTCTGATTCCTCCTATTACTTCTAATTTATATCTGCTCAGTTTGATTATACTAGGTTAATTGTTGTCTATTTGTCTCTTCTCTCTAAATGCCCTCACATCTCCTCTTCTTCCCATGCCCCATCCATGTCCATTCCAATTCCACTCTGGTTTAGGTCATCATCTTACGTTTGAATGAATACAGTACTCTCAACTTATTAGTAGAGGGTGAAGTTTGGTTTTATATTTGAAGGTGGGCTGCCTGGGTTTGTGTCAAGGCTTTAATTCTTCTCACTGCATGTCACAGAGTGTGTACTTGGGCAAAATCCCTGGCCAGAAATGCACAGCCTGCTTCCTTTCTCAGCTCAAATCCTAGTCCTCATTCATGGCTCAACTCTTACTAGCTCTCCTGTATTAGCGATTTTCTAGTTAGGAGAACTTATATTGTACTACATTAATTCATTCAGAAATTATTTACTGAGCGCTTTCCTAGGCACTGGGAAAATAGTATGAAACAGGACATATAATGACGCTTACACCATAACTGGACATGTGTAGAAGAGGTAGTTAGTAAATAAATCAGCAACCAAGAAAAATCTAGTCATAAGAGCTGTGATGAAATTAAACAGTGGTGGTTTTGCATGTGCTTGATGGGCTATTTTTTAAAAAATTGAATTGTAGTTGATATACCATATTGTGTTTCAGGTATACAGCAAAGTGATACATGTATATGTATGTATGTGTGTGTATATTTATTCTTTTTCAGATTCTTTTCCCTTATAGGTTATTACAAAGCATTGAGTATAGTTCCCTGCGTTATACAGTAGGTCCTTGTGGGTTATCTATTTTACATATAGTAGTGTGAATATGTTAATTCCAAATTCCTGATTTATCCTTACCCCCTTTCCTCTTTGGTAACTATAAATTTGTTTTCTGTGTCTGAGGTCTGAATCATAAGAAGAGGCAACCCTGGTATGACCTGGGGCAAGACTTTCTAGGTGAAAAGAATATCAGGCTCAGCATCCCCAGAACACAAGAAGCTCAGTGGTGGGAGGAACAGAAAGAAGGTCCATTTGCCTACTGGGCACAGCTGGAGGAGATAAGTAAGGGAGGCACAGAGGCATACGTAGGCACCAAGGCAGGCACAGCCTTGTAGCCTCAGGTAGGAAGTTTTAGATTTAAGTTTAGATGTGATGAAAAGATGGGCTTCCTGGTGGCTCAATAGTGAAGAATCTGCCTGCAACACAGGAGCCACAGGGGATGCAGTTCGATCCCTCGGTTGGGAAGATCCCCTGGAGGAGGGTATGACAGCTCACTCCAGTATTCTTGCCTGGGAGATCTCGCGAACAGAGGAACCTGGTGGGCTACAGTCCATAGGGTTGCAAAAAGTCGGACACGACTAAAGTGACTTAGCACACACAACACATGATGAGAAGACATTTGAGGATTTTAAGCAGAGAATGATCTGCTCCAATTTATTTAAAAAGCATCACTCTGGCTGCTGTGTGCAGTAGTGAGGGAACCACTGCGTCGAAGCTGAGGGGCTGGTCACCAGGCCATTGCAGGACTCCCAGAGGATGATGTTGACAAGACTGGTGCTGGAAGAGGAAGGGCTGGGCTATGTTGGAGATGTAGCTGGCAGGACTTGTTCGCAGACTGATGTACAGAGGGGAAGGGAGAGACCAAGGATGATGTCCTGAGTCTTGGCTTGGGAAGTTGGGTGGTATGAGTTGCTGTTTGCTGAGGTAGGGGTGACTGGTCACCTCTGTAAGGACAGTGGTTAAAGTGTCTTAGAGGAGAGAGAAGTCAGTATGGGCTGGATGGGTAGGTTGTCTCCACGGAGGGGAGGATCAGCTGAGCCTTGCAGGATGGTTGGAAAAGCAGTGAAAAAGATTGGGTCAAGATCCTGGGGAAAACCCAAGGTCTGCTTTTTAAACACAAAGACCCTGATGCTGGGAAAGATTGAAGGCATGGAGAGAGGGGAACAACAGAGGATAAGATGGTTTTTTGGCATCACTGACTCAAGGGACATGAGTTTGGGCAGGCTCTGGGTGTTGGTGATGGACAAGGAAGCCTGGTGTGCTGCAATCCACGGGGTCAAAAAGAGTTGGACAGGACTGAGTGAGTGAACTGATGTTCAAGATGGTTATTAGACCTCAAAATGGGGATGGTGTCAGGCAGATGGATATAGGTCTGAACGGTTTCATTCACCTTTTGATGTGTGCGCTTCTTGTTTTGCAACCTAGGGAGCCAGCCACTTAGGTTCAGGGCGTATTTCTCTCCCAGTGCTAAGACAAAGCCCTATCTGCTGTAGGCTCTCAATATTTTAGGATGAAAGGATATATTTGATGAGAAAACTAAGGACAGAGGAACTGAAGGTGTCAAAATCAAGTCTTTCCTACTTAGCGCTCATGATTTTCTACACTCAACTTCCTTCACCTCTGGCACTCTACCTGTTCATATGACTGGAGGGTTAGTATTGGGGAGGAGAGAACTTTAGAAATCTGAAGACCAGAATCCAACAGCAGAGGGACTTCTCTGACCTCCCACCCCTCAGACTTCCAAAGTTACACCTCTTCTATCCCTAACTATTGGTATTATGTTCATCTGACTTGTCTCCTTCTTTGATGGCACCCCTGTTTCTGCTCCCATACTCCTACTTCACTGATCTGCTGTCTCTATTGCCTGAGGAATTCTCTCTCACCATCAAAAGCATTGAAATCAGGCACCTATGTAGCACCTTGCTCTATGTTAGGAGCAGGTATGTCCCTGGCCTGGAGGTTTCTGACAGTGCTTCAGTTCCTTTTGTAATTGTGCCTTTGTTGCAGAAATTGCCATGGCTATCCTGGCTGCCATCATCATCTTCAAAGAGCTGGTCAGGTGATCGTGGACATTGCTCAGGCTCCATAGCATGTTCTCAGATACGAGTGTTAGAGAAAATGTCCATTTCCTGGGCTTTCTGTGTCCCAGTGGAAGTCCTGTGTGCTCAGTCATGTCCGACTCTTTGCAACCCCCTGGCCTATAGCCTGCCAGGCTCCTCTACCCATGGAATTTTCCAAGCAAGAATACTGGGGTGGGTTGCCATTTCCTACTGCAGGGGAACTTTCTGACACAAGGATTGAACCAGCATCTCCTCATTGGCAGGAAGATTCTTTACCACTAACACCATCTGAGAAGCCCCAACATGCCCCTAAAAGGTGGAAAATGTGTGAGACATATAGTACATAGTTAAAAATTCCAACATATATGTAATTGTAGTGCCAGAGGAGAGGGAGAAGAATAAGACAGATTCAGTATTTGAAGAAGTACTTCACATAGAAGTATTTCAAATGTTAGAATATTTCAAAATGCAGCCACAGACTGAAGAATATCCATAAACCAACCCTCCTCCCCAAAACCTAAACACATCACAGGAGTCTAGGGAAGGAATTCAGAGAGAGACAAAGTGATTGGTAAAAAGTGGATTTATTCAAATTCAGAGAGAAGCACAGTCCACAGACAGGGTGTGGGCCATCTCAGTGGGTGAGTGTTGCCTTGAAATGTGGAGTAGGAGGATGATTCCAACTATTTTGGGGACGGGATGGAGATTTCCAGGGTCTGGGTCACTGCCCACTCCTTGGTCTTTTGACAGTGACTTGGAACTGTCATGGTGCCTCTGGGTGTGTCATTTCACTTGCTGATTGAGGATCAAAGTCTAGTCTTGTCTGCCATCTTGGTCTCATTTGATTCTAGTTGGTTTATGTTGTGTTGGGCTTTATGGGTTTATGTTGTGTTGGGTTTATGTTGGGCTACGTCATCCTTCCAAAAGTTGTGTCCTAGTGAAGCGGCCATGAGCAATGCCTGTGAACCAGATGGAGCGGGGTTCCAATGCCTTGCATCCACTTTGTAGGTGTGTGATTTGAGTGACAGGCCTAATGAAGGAGGAAACAGATAGAACAGGCTCCCTTTTGAAAGCAGGACTCCATCTTGGGCCGGACTGTGGACTTTGAGCTCTATGCCCAGTATCTATGGAAAAGACATACCAACTGGAAAGCCAGGCACACCCCCCCCCTCCCCCCATGGAAGAGCCCCAGGGCTCGTACCTAGACTCTTTGTCACCTAAAAGAATACCCTAATTATCTGCGTAACTGAGTAGAATCATAAATTCTATTATGCTTATTGGGGTATGACCATACTCCTATTAATAATTGCCCACTGTTAACTACCTAGGCTTAAAAGCATATGAATTGGGTTTAAGGCACATGAATCATGGGTTAACTTGGATTGTATTTTTCTTTTCCTTTGTTCAGACTAGTTTCAGAGAATTTGGGAGGTGGGTTTGAGCACGTACACTTAGGGTATATAAGGTTTTCACAAAAACTGGTCGGGGTCCTTGGCTAAGAGGAGACTCTGCCTTGGGCCCGCCCAATGCACTCCACTATTTGCATTGTCCTTCTGAGTGAGTTTGTTTCCTGGAATGCGTGGCTACAACACTAATTTTCCTCAAACTTAGTTTCCTCCTTTATAAATAGGCTATTAAGCACGTACTTTGTGACACTGTCAGACTGTACTAACTGTAGCTGAGAACATGTATATACGTAAAGCCCTCAGCAAGGACTGAAATTGTTAGTTGCTCAGCTGTGTCTGACTCTGCAACCCCCCGGCTCCCACCAGGCTCCTCTGTCCATGGAATTCTCCAGGCAAGCATGCTGGGCTGGGTAGCAGTGCCTGCCTCAGGGGATCTTCTGGACCCAGGGATTGAACCTGGGTCTCCCACATTGCAGGCGGGTTCTTTACCATCTGAGCCACCAGGGAAGCCCTTTTAGATATGGGCAGGGCGAAAGCAGAACAGAGAAAAGCTGTTTAGAGAATAAATAGTGATTGGAAACTCTCCAGGCTTGTGTTATCAGCCTGATTGAAACTGGGGGATCTGATAACAGAAAGGTAAGAATATTTCCCAGGGCTCTGGGAACAGAACAAGAGGTATATAAATTCTTTCTTCCCAGAGATACACAAAGGCAACACAGTAGACTGTTTTTTAGGAAACTCTGCAGGCAAAGGCAGAATCTTCAGGAATCCATCCACTCCAGGGGGGCACTGACCACCCCGGGGGTCAGGAAATGGCTCTCTGAATGCCCTTCTCAGCCTCGCCTGGGAAGGCAGGCCTGAGGATTGCATTAAATTCTTCAAGTCAGCCTGCAGCTTGGCAAAAAGCCTTCCCTCCTGGGTAGCTGAATAATTTTTAGATGATCCAGCTGGCACGTTGCGGAAACGTGCTAATGAGTCAGGAATGATCCTCTCAGGCTCCCCCACACCCCGCTTGCTCCAGGGGAGAGAATCTTCTGGGAAGCCAGTGAAAGATTTATGAGATTAATCCCGGAAACGCTTTTTCTTGCCCATCCATTGTTCTCAGCAGGGATGCCAGGGGTGGTGGGTTTGGGGTGTGAGGGGCGGAGAGGGCAAATTAGAAGGGGACAAAGCCAGGACTCCCGCCTTTAAGGGAGAACAGGAGGAAAGAGGGACTCCAGCAGCCAGCTAATGAGGACTCCCTGACAATGAAATACACAGGATCCTTTCGGAATGTGCCTGACTGAGGCCCACAGAGCCTCAGAGATGAATTTGGGGAGGGAAGGAGGTGGGGGGACTAGGGGCCCTGAGGGAAGGGAAGCCCACTCCAGCTTTGCTGGAAGGAGTCTGATAAATTAGCTTCTCTGTTCCCACACCGAACAAGGAGGAGGCGGGGGAGGGAGGGAGCAAGAAGGAGGAGGGGGCATCCCGCTTGAGCCCTGCAGTGCCTCTTGTCACCCAGGGAAACCCCCTTTCCACTCCCTGCAGGTTGCTGCCTCTTCTTGGAGTGAGACGGTCTACCTCTCTGTTACCTTGTGGGCTGGAGAGCTGTCTGGTCCTTCTTAGAACTCAAGGCTCCTCGAGAGAAAACGGAGGGGATGGGAGTTCAGTCCCTGGGAAAACACTGGTAAGAGGATGTGGCTCTTTGGCAACAAAACTTCTTACATGCTCTCTGTGGATTTCTTAAAATACAAAATGGCAAAATAGAATAACAAGATTGCATCACTTTGGTTTTGTTTCAGCCAGGGAAGGCTGGGGAAACAGACCAGGCGTGCTTTAGTTTTTGATAGATTATTCAAAAGGCCTTGAGCTTGCCACAGCTTTCAGGTTTCTTCTTCAAGAAACCTTTTGGTTGTAAAGACAACTAGGCCATTAGAATTTCCCTTCTTAGGTCTTTCCCCAGCTAGAAATAGCCAGCACTGGGGGAGGCATCGGGCAGCGTGGAGCCCAGTGGTGCGTAACCAAGAGACGGACAAGCCACAGGCCAGGCCCTTGATCTACAAGGCCTCCACTCAGCACCACTTTCCTCCTTGTTTCAGGCACCAGCCAGCCAGCTTGGAGAGGCCTCCTACAAGCCGGGGGAGTGGGCAGGGGCTAACTTTCAGTCTGACTGCGGCCTGCTGGGCTCAGGGGTTGTCTTCTGGGCTCAGGGGTTGTCTTCTCTGCTCATGCTACCTCCACCCACAGCTTTCCAAACACAGGAGTACTGTTTCGCTAGTAAAACTGAATTTTTTATAACTTGCTGTAACCACTGACAGCCTTGCTAACAGAAAGGGTGTTCACACCATTTCTGTTCCAGAAATTTCTAAGTGGTCTCCAAAGGTCTCAGAAGTCAGACTTTTACTTTTGCTCATTAAAGGAGATTGTCTGGATGAGTCCACCATAGCATTAACATTTGTATTTTCAGTATGTCCTTGATGTCTTTTTTCTGTCTTGTTGTTCAGTCACTCAGTCGTGGCCAACTGTGTGACCCCATGAACTGCAGCACACCAGGCTTCCCTGCCCTTCACTATCTCCTGGAGTTTGCTCAAACTCATGCCCATTGAATCAGTGATGCTATCTAACCATCACATCCTCTTCTGCCCCCTTCTTTTGCTTTCAATCTTTCCCAGCATCAGGGTCTTTTCCAATGAGTTGGCTCTTCACATCAGGTGGCCAGAGTACTGGACCTTCAGCTTCAGCATCAGTCTTTTCCATGAAAATTCAGGGTTAATTTCCTTTAGGATTGACTGATTTGATCTTGCTGTCCAAAGGACTCTCAAGAGTCTTCTCACACCACAGTTTGAAAGCATCAATTCTTTGGCACTCAGCCTTCTTTATGGTCCAACTCTCACATCTGTACATAGCCTACTGGGAAAACCATCCTTTGACTATACAGACCTTTGTCGGCAAAGTGATGTCTCTGTTTTTCAATACACTGTCTAGGTTTGTCATAGCTTTTCTTCCAAGGAGCAATCATCTTTTAATTTTGTGGCTGCAGTCACCATCTGCATTGATTTTGTAGCCCAAGAAAATAAAGTCTGTCACTGTTTCCGTCTTACCTCCTTCTATTTGCCATGAAGTGATGGGACTGGATGCTATGATTTTGGTTTTTTGAGTGTTGAGTTTCAAGCCACCATTTTCACTCCCCTTTTTCACCCTCATCAAAAGGTTTTTTAGTTCTTCTTTGCTTTCTGCCATTAGAATTGTATGTACATATCAGAGGTTGTTGTTATTTCTCCCGGCAATCTTGATTCCAGCTTGTGAGTCATTCAGCCCAGAATTTCGCATGATGTACTCTGCACAAAAATTAAATAAGTAGGGTGACAATATACAGCCTTGACATACTCGTTTCCCAATTTTGAACCAGTCCATTATTCCATATCTATTCTAACTGGTGCTTCTTGACCTGCATATAGGTTTCTGAGGAGACAGTGGTCTGGTACTCCCATCTCTTTAAGAATTTTCCATAGTTTGTTGTGATCCACACAGTCAAAGGCTGTAGAATAGTCAATGAAGCAGAAGTAGATGATTTTTGGAATTCCCTTGTTTTTTCTATGACCCAGTGGATGTTGGCAATTTGATCTGGTTCCTCTGCCTTTTCTAAATCCAACTTGTACATCTGGAAGTTCTCAGTTCACATACTGTTAAAGCCTTGCTTGGAGAATTTTGAGCATTACCTTGCTAGCATGTGAAAGGAGCACAATTGTATGGTACTTTGAACATTCTTTGGAATTGCTTTTCTTTGGGATTGGAATGAAAACTAACCTTTTCCAGTCCTGTGGCCACTGCTGAGTTTTCCAAACTTGCTGGCATATTGAGTGCAGCACTTTAATAGCATCATCTTTTTCTGTCTTGAAGCTTTTAAATGCTAATCACCTTAAAAATTGTATAGTGGCTCTTTCTAGTACTTAAGTTCTATAAAATATTGGACTTTCCCATTAATATGAGATCTGGGATGGTGTGTGTGTGTATGTGTGTGTATGTATGTGTGTGTGTATGTATGTATGTGTGTGGGTATGTGTGTGTGTGTGTGTGTGTTGTGTTTGTTGGCTGAGAGGGATGTAGGTTCAATTATAGCTAAGAAAACTCCAACCTGACTATAGGCTTGATGTCCTGAGCATATGTTCTAGATGTTGGGGACAGTCCTAATTCTGAATATTCAGACCTGCGGTCAGACTAAGTGTTTTGGTTGAGAAGTTGAAGCCGGCTCAGAGAAATAAGCAAGTGGTCCATTATAGCCCTGGTTTGCATTTTCTAGTTTGCTTGTATATAGCATAGACCTTGGGCCGTCCTCCAGATCACCAGTATCACAATTACCTGTTTAAGATTATGAAATATGTTGAGTCATTCCATCTTAGGTCTATTTCCAGTTTCTCGTCACTGGATTCAACCTGAGTCTAAACTTTATTTAATAAACCACCTCTGCCTACCTGGCCAGCCCTAGATAAACACCTGTGATTAATTCAGGGGAAATTCAATTTAACAAGTTCTCACTGCCTGCTGGGTATGCCCCTGGTCCCCGGCACACAGCTATGCATAACACAGTCTCTGAAGTATTATGTTACAGTGAAATACTTTTTCTTTCAAAACCAGAAAGAATAATAATAAACTTTTGATAATGGTTCTTTCCACACTCTGTTGCCTTATCTTTTGGAGGAAGATCGAAATGAGAAGATCAATATGAGAAGTGGGGCCACAGGGCACAGGTTCAAGATTTGGTTGTGAGAACAAAACTTTTAATTGGAGCTTTTGATTTCTTCTCATGAGATATGCAGGATATTCCAAGCCTTATCAACACTTGGAAAACCCAGTGGAGTGGTGTTTTTTTTTTTTTTAATAACCCCATGTTCATTGCTAACAGGAAACAGAAAGAGTGATTTGAAAAAAAAATTGGAACTAGGTCTGCTGTGAGTTAGAATGACCCCACTGATGCATTTCACATGGGCTACTAAACAGTTTCAGATATAAATTACTTTCAGTGCTCCTCATTCACTGCCCCCCTTGTCCTGAACAGGAGCTTCTGCTACTTGAAGCTGATTGAAGAAAACAACAACAAAAACCACTGTATTTACCAACATTGGTGATCCAGCCAATCCCTCTGGCCTCTGCGTTTTGAACTAATGTGGCGTTTGTTTGAGTCTGGGGCAGGCTGAGAAGCAGAGGTTCAGACCACCCACTTTGAGGATCTACAAGACAGCGATGGAGTAACCTTGAACTGTAGCACTTAGCCCAAGCTCCTGGGTTTGAGCAGAGGTGACCTTGACTCCATCTGAAAGTATTTTGCAAATATCTTCTTGTGAGTGTCCTCCAGTGCATGAGGCTTAGCCTGGGACTCCTGGTGCCCACACCTGCTTGTGGGAAGGGCCTCTTTTCAGTTTCCTGGCTTTTCAGCAGACACAATGTATTTAAACATTTTCATGTTAAAAAAAAAAAAAGCTCAGAATGCCCAGCATTCTCCCATTAATTGCCTATTTTATCTCTCTACTAGGAAAACTCTTAAATCAGGGATGCCCAACATTCTCTGGTGCGGAGCTAGTTTTGAGTTTGCAAAATCATAGAATCATAGATTATTCAACCTGAATCCTGATTTGAATTCTTTCATTTTATTGGTGGGGCAGCCACAGTCCAGAGAGGTGGGAGAACTTGTCTAAAGTACCAGTGCTTCTGTTCATTTACTCATTTATTCACGTATCAAGTAATTTTCAAACATCTGCTGTGTTAGACATCGTGCTGGGCACTGTATATTCCATTAAGAATAAGACAGAAAGGACCTCGTCCGTAAGAAGTTTGCAGTCAGGATGGGAAGATGATAAGAAAATAAACCTTACAAATGGTGATGTTTTGCATGAATTTAATGAATGGGTTAGGGGTCTGTCTTCAAGGAAAGTGAAGGGAGGGGATGTCTCAGGTGCCGCGGAGGGGAGCTGGGGTGTGCTGCAGGTGTATTGTTGATAGAGGGAAGTAAGGTACAGAAGGGAAGACAGCGGCAGCCCACACCTGGTTCTCAGGCAGGCGTCCTCTTCAGCGTCCATGTGGGTATCAGTGGAGTATCAGTGTTGTATTGGTAGATCTTTAGTGACCAGTTGGTTTATTATTAGATATTACTCTAAACTGTTTCAGAGATCCCTGGCTTCTCTTTTTTCATCTGCTGTCATGGAGGCGAAAGACTAAAGCAGGTGAGATTTTTATGTAAAACACATATTCCACTGCATCCTGGTATGGAGAAGGGATGCAGTGGGCACAGCAACAGGCTCACGGAGTTATAATGGCAGAGTTTATCCACTGCTCACTCCTGAGAATGAAGTACGCACAAAGATAACCCAACACAGCCCAAGCCTCATTGCTCCTCCTCAGCTAGAGAGAGCCCTTCCTTCCACTGAGCTCCAGGTCTCTGTGATAGAACTTAGGACTCTTTAGTTGTATGTAACACCTGCCCTCTGTAATGTCTTGTAAGGATATTTGTTCCTTGAGGCTAAGATGGTGTTGAATTCATCATCCTCCAGCAAACCCAACCCCCAGCCTATTGCCAGCTCATAAGAATTGCTTAATGAGTATTTGTTGAATGAATCTTATAGAAGGACTTAAAGAGAAACTTTAGGGAGAAGAGCTGTTAGAAAAGCAATGCTCCTTCTTTTTTCTTTTTGGCTTTGCCCAGTGGTTGGTATAGGAAGCCCATAGTTATTATTGTTACTACCAATCACAAAAAATGACTATCCTAGGATCATTGATTGTTTAATTCCTGTGATGAAGCCATTGGCTTAGTGACAAGAATATCAGTGAGGACAGAGAACCAAACCCAGAGCTGTTTAGTAGAACCCACAGCAGAACATCATTGCATCACTCAGCTGGGATGTGAAGTCATGTCTGAGTATTCTGTTCCCAGCGCTGGGAGGGCTCTGTCTCTGTCCCAGGTCAGACAGTGACACAGACCCAGCATCCTGTCTCCTGACCCTCACTCTCCAGGCTGCAGGCCAGTCCCACTGGAGGCAGCTGGACGGACAGACCCATCAGGAAGTTCATGCAGCCCCATGAGGTTCTCACAAGTGGAGGTCAACACTGCATCTGCCCTGGAAAATCTGGGGGAAAAGACACTCTCTATCAGTGCAAGCCTTCCCTCTAACTCTGCTCCGGCCCTTCTCACAAGCAAAAGACCAGAATGGCACAAGGAATTCCAAAGTCTGTTGTTCTAAGGCATGTACCCACCTGGAAACCAATATAAGTCTCAGGGCAGGTTCCTGTTTCTGCCGAAGTGAGGAACTTCTGCTGAATGATGGTAGTGGGATGGTAGAGAAGATCAAGAGGGCTGGGAGGACAGCCCAGAGCTAGAGCCAGAGGGGCCTGGGAAGGTCCTTCCTGCTGTATGATCCCCTCCACAGTCACATTCCTTTACTCCTTTGAAAGACATTCGTTTTTTAGTGGCAAGAGAAGGGTTCAAAAACTCCAGAATCTGAAGTGACAGTGTGAAGTTGTTGCAGGTCAGAGGTGGGAGATGAAAATACAGATAATGAAAAGGCTTACTGTCAGCAATTTGCTGATTGACGCTCTGCCTCAGGTCAACACACAAGTCAAGGCCAGGGAAAGCGGGCCACAGTGAACCGGGTGTCTGGGCCAGAGGCACCGAGAGCTATCTGCTGCTTAGTGGAGGCTTCCTGTTCTCTTGTTGACAACCTCAGGAAAGGCCACCTGCCCACCCGATCCGTTCACGTTGTATGGCCTGGTTTCCTCTGGGTTGAACACCCTGTCATGACTGTCAGATGAAGAGAGAAAGACCACTATATTTCTTACTTCTTTCTTTTCTCTTTATCCCTACCTAAAACATAAGCAGAAAGAAAGAAAAAGAAATCCAGGTTAGAAGGGCCCAGCACTTCGGATGAACAGTAAGAGCCAAACCTCCACAGTTGAAAGGAAACACTACAGGCTGTGTGGGGGCCTGGAATCACCAAGGGGTCAGTTAACTCCTTGTTTGGGGGATTAGCCATTCTGGTACCTGCAGATAGTTTCTTAAACAGTAGTGTTTGGAGTCCACACTGTAGGAGTAAGCGAAGTGTTGATAAAAGGGCTTCCAGAACAAATCAAGAATCCTAATGTCAATGCAGGAGGTGGCATGTGGGGCTTCGGTCTTTGGGTTAACAGCTTGGCACTGCATTCATGGCTAGAGCAATCTAAGACTAACAAAAGACAGCTTTTAAAGGAAAAGCTCTTTTCGTAGAAGAACTAGTCAACAGTCTGTTTGCTCTCCGAAGGTTGTTTCGTTCGAGTCCTGGTTGTCGCCAACCATACAGTTCTCCCAGGGGCCTGCATCTCCTGGGCCTTGCAGCTTGTGTACGCCAGTTGGCTTTGGGCTGCATCAGAGAGATTTTAGCTTCGGAACCAAATCTTTTGTTCTTGGTTGCCGCCCGCTTGTGTTTTAAATTGCCTTGTGCAATTGCCAAGGTTATTTACAATGAGAGAAGCTCTTCTGCATTTTCTTTACCCACCCTTTGTTGTATTAGTTTGGCAAGTTGCTTTCTAGGGAATAAGTTTTGCAACTGGGAGGGTGGAGATCTGATTCTGGGGACCAATTTGCTGTAGCTTTCAAAATACGCTCACAGCCCTCATGCTAATGAAACAGTCCCCAAACAGAAACCATCCTGGGTGTTTCACTATTCTGCACATTCCCATAGTCATCTCTTCAGAAATAAGTGGGGGGGGGGGGGGCTCTACTTTCAGAGAATGCATAAAAATGAAATTAATTATAGGCCCACACTCTCATTTCTTGAACTCATAGAGCCAAAGAACAGTCGAATTGGCAGGGATTAATCTGATCTTATTTTATAGATGAGAAATTGAGGTCCAGAGAGGAAGTGTAATTTCCATCCCCTCTCAACCACCTCTCTTACCCCTCGTCCCCCTACTGCTAGTCTCAAAGCTAGTTACCGGCAGACTGGGATAGAAACCAGGTTTTTGCTTTTTAGACTAGATTTAACTCATTAGTTAGAATTGTCATAGCTCCAACCTAGATCTCTCCTAGGCTGGGCCACTCAATTTTTATTTTTGGTGTTGATTTCCTCAGAGCTGTCTGGCTAAATTAATTTTACTCAGCCAACATTTTAGAAATTAGGGTCTTTCTAACACCTGTATCAGAATTGTCTGTTAAAAATGCAGACACCCCACCCCTACCCCAGACTCTCCCAATGTTCAGAATCAGAATCTCTTGAAGAGAGTATATGCAGAATCTGGATTTTAATAATCTTTGCTGAAAGAGTCTTATGTACCTGTGAACTACTTTACCTGACCCAAAGTCAAGTTCATGTATTTTATTGTCATAAAATGCTTACTTAAAGGAAAAATCATGAAACTACATCAAACTTGGAAGCTTCTGTACAGGAAAAAAATTAACAAAATAAAAAAGGCAAATTACAGAATAGGAGAAACATTTTGCAAACCACATGTTGGATAAGAGGTTAGTATCCAAAATATATAAAAACTCAATTCATTAAAAAAAAACACAAATTAAGAAATGCGTGGAGGAGTTAAAGACTTAACGTTCAATAACCCTTTAAACAAAATGCCTCAATCCAATCTCCAACCCTCTAAGGCATATTTACTTTCCAGTAGCGTGGAGGAGTTATCTTGCCTTTCGAGCCTGCCAAGCTCACAGCTTTAGTGAATTACTGCATTTTTTCTGATTCCTAGTGCACAGATATTTTTTATGTGTGTATGTATATACTCGTCCTTCCCTGGTGGTTCAGTAGTAAGGAATCCACCTGCCAATGCTGGAGACGCTGGAGACGCAGGTTCAATCCTTGGATCAGGAAGATCCCCTGGAGAAGGGAATGGCTACCCACTGCAGTATTCTTGCCTGGACAATTCCATGGACAGAGGAGCCTAGCGGGCTATAGTCCATGGGATTGCAAATAGTCAGACGTGACTTAGCGACTAAACAACAACAACAAATGTATATGTTCAAGCTTTACTCCCTCCCTTACTCTTTTTAAAATTTAGTCTTTTAAAATATGTTACCTATAATTTCTAAGAGTTTAGAGTAGAAGGAATGACTTCAACACATAAACTTAAAACTCTGTCCTGAGACTAAGACTGTGGCTCTGAGATGAGAATAGCAACATTTCTCCCGATGCTTTCTTTGGAACATCTTCCATTCCTGCTACTGTTAGATTGATGTTGCTCTTTGTTTCCCCTAGAACATGAGTTATTCTCCTAATATGGCTCAGTGCCTGACAAAGCTCTCTCAATATAGATGAATTCTCTCTTAAATGACTTTATTAAGCCCATCAGTGATTCACTTAGCAAGCACTTTTGTAATAAATTTGCAATATCCTCTAAAGAAGTGGATCTGGAGGAGAGCCAGACTAATTTAGGAGGAACATGGTTTAAGAATGAGGAATCATTCTCAAAAGCACACAAGATGGCTATAGAAATGTGTTAGTATGTTTCTTTCCACAGATGAACCTGAGATCCTTTGCAGATAATGAAAGAAACAGAAAATTCCTACAGATTAAGAATCCCAGGCAAGCTTTCAATGAGTTTATTTGCTTTATCTTGGAAAGAATAGTCATGAGAGGGTGCTGAATTCTATCAGCGAGGAATCAGAGGTGAGATGGGATTTGGTTCTAGAATCCCCTTAGCACTGCAGTATGCAAATCACGGAAGAGCTTCAAGACACAGGAACTATGCAAGTGTGTCTTAGGGATTCCCAGAGAAACCTCCATTTCCTTCATTAAGGATGGCTTAGCAAAGCAGTTCAAAAAGTCATTTTTGGCAGATCACTATTTTTAAATTTGAAACTCATCTACATTTTTTTTTTCATCATAACCCTGAGTGGTTCAAATCCCTTGTCAGTTCACAAGGGTCCAGTTAACCCATAATTGTGGAAGAAGACAAAGAAACGATTTTAGTTTGGCATAAGAACTGTGATACAATGTGGAGATGAGGAGCCCTTAACATTGACTCTGAGAGTCAAAGACTTCCTGGAGGAGATAATGGCAGGGCTAAGCCTAGCAGGAAAAGAAAGAAGGCATCAGGCAGCGTGGGGGTGGTAGAAGTGGGTGGATAGTATGCAATGCAGTTTTTCCAGTGTGAAGAAAAGCAGGATTATGATAGATACAATTGTTACTTTTCAAAGACCAGCATCTGCACCTTCTCCCTAATATCAGGTTGATTTCCTTTGGAACCGAACCTCTTCCTTTTCCTCTTCCCTACTGGGGTATTACTGGCAGGAGGAAATGCACAGGTCTCCCGTCCTGCTGGAGAGCTGAATGAGCGTCATCCTCCCTTACCTGACTTCAGCACAACCATGGCACCAAGTGAAGCTGAGCCATTTGGGTGCTTTCTCCTAGAACCAAAGTTCTCTTGGTCCAGGGCTGGATAGAAGGCTTGGGGATAATTCGTTGTAGTTGTGGCTTGCCTTCTAGATGGTTCCCATTATAACACTATTGCAGTGCTTTCTATTTCCTCCTGAGTCTCCATGGTTCCTACCACTTCTCAAGTGTCCACCCCCCATCCTTTCAATAAAGTCTCTTTTGTTTAGAGTAAATGAGTCCATTTTGGGAAGTAGCAAGGAGTTTATCATGGGTGGGGCACAGCAGATGCTGGGTAGTCATTGACAGGGTAGATCGAAAGTGTCTTAGATGATACACAGAGTCCTTTCAGCTTTATTCCCTAGGCATTAGGGTTCTCTGAGCGATTTTAAGCATGAGCAACTTCATGTTGTTTTTGTGGCTGCTCTGTGGCGAATTATCTGGAAAAGGTGATGGGAGCAGACTAGAAGCAGAGACAGGGAACTTAGGATGATAACAGTCCTCTAGGCAAGAAGTCCAGAGGCTTGAGTCTCTAGGACTTGGATGATTCAGATGAAGGAGGTAAGGGAGAGATGTGGGTTCTTACTCTCAGGTGTGGGGACTTAGAGGATGTTGGAGTATATTCGTCAGGGTTTCCTAGAGGAAAAAAAAATCAGTAGGAGGAACTGGCTCACATAATTATGTAGGCTGAGAGGTGCCACAGTCTGCCATCCTGGAGACCCAGGACTGTTGGGGATATAATTTGGTCTGATTCCAAAGTCCTGAGAACTAGGGGAGTCGATGGTGTCAGTCCCAGTCTGAGGGTTGGAGAGGATGAGATGTCCTAGCTCAATCAGCGAGACAAGAGAAAAAGGGGACAAATCCCTCCTTCCTCTATCTTTGTTCTATTTAGGCTCTCAGGCGACTGGACGATGTCTAACGTCTTAGTCCATTTGGGATCCTGTACTATAGAGTGGGTGACTTACAACAACAGAAATTTACTTCTCACAGTTCAGGAGGCTGGAAGTTGAAGATAAGGTGCCAGTATGCTGTGGTTCTGGTGAGAGCCCTTTTTTGGGGCTTAGACCACCAGCTTCTGGCTGTGACCTCAAGTGGTGTAAGGGTGCTAAAGAGCTCTGTGGGGTCTCTTCTGTAAGGCCACTAATCCTCTTCATGAGGACTCCACCCTCGTGACCTTATCATCTCCCCAAACCCCACCTCCTAATACTACCTTGATGTTAGAATTTTAACATATAAATTTTGGGGGATACAAATATTTAGACTATGGCACCCACCTACAGCAATCACCTTTATAGAGTCCACTGAGTCAAATATTAATCTCATCTGGAAATAACACACCAGAAATAACATTTAATCTGGGCATCCTCTGGTCAGTCAAGTTGACACAAAATGAACCATCTCAGTGGAGCCATCCTAAAGATAAGGAGTAAAAGAAGAGAGGTGTGTGTGTGTGTGTGGGTGTGTGTGGTGTGTGGTGTGTGTGTATGGTGTGTGTGTGTGGTGTGTGTGTGTGTGTGTGTGTGGTGTGTGTGGTGTGTGTGTGTGTGGTATGTGTGGTGTGTGTGTGTGGTGTGTGTGTGTGTGTGCTGTGTGGGTTGTGTAGTGTGTGTGTGTGTGGTATGTGTGTGTGTGGTGTGTGTGTGTGGTGTGTGTGTGTGGTGTGTGTGTGTGTGGTGTGTGTGTGGTGTGTGTGTGTATGTTTGGTGTGTGTGTGTCATGTGTGTGTGGTTTGTGTGTGTGTGGTGTGTGTGGGGGTGTGTGTGTGTGGTGTGTGTGTGTGGTGTGTGTGTGGTGTGTGTGTGT